>NW_023504728.1:0-7704 GCF_004664715.2 Peromyscus leucopus | reverse complement strand
AGCGTGCGCAACAAATGTAGGTATTCCCGAACCAACCCATGAAGATATAGACCCAACGCCCAATGTGGGCCCATATTATATGTGCCCGGCCTTGGACACATTGACAAACAGATTCAAGTAAGATTTCAGGATGCAAATAAGGCATATACGTCCTCAAGTTTAAACAATTTCCAAACGAGTGTGTACGCAGGGCTTGAAGTTGGTGCAAGAGCCAAAATTGACGATATGAATTATATGACGTTTCACGTTCCATTCATGGACGTGCACCATTAAGCCGTTTCCGGTTTCAGTTCCCGATGAATCAAGTCCCGCTGCTTATTGGAGCAAGTGTGATAGCCACCTTCTGGTCAACTTAGATTTAATCTGGAATGTACACCGATGTTTCCGTTGCATTGTGCTCTCCTGTCTAGTCCTGAGTGGCACAAGCAGTATTGGACGTACTCTATAAAGTCTTTTCCCGTTCAAAACTAGCTCACATTTTGTAGGATATGTTTCCTGCTTTTTGTACAAGTCTCTCAATATCTACTGGAGATTGATGAATGATTCTTTATTTGTGGTTTCATCCTTCAATAACAAATAACCTCACTCATCGACGCAAGAGCACTCACATCTTTCCTTGTCTGCGAAATGTACTTTGACTTATGCCACACATAGTGGGTGCCTGTGAGGCGGCTGGTGGGCCCAGTTTCTTTGGCAAAGGGCTCTCCACATTTCCGCCAATGGTCTCTTCATAGACCACAAAAACTTCGACAAATAGCAACATTCTAAGACATTACAGATGTCTGCGTAGTTAGATCCTGAGCCCTCAATAATACTCCCACAACCTCATAGATTTACTAACAGATGCCAAACCCTTTCCTTAATACACAACCACGCAGAACATTATTGCTAACAAACATATAATGAAAATAACAATAAAAAGAAAGAAAAAAGAGAACGAAATTGAAATGAGAAAAGATATAGAAAAAAAGACTAAAATCCTAATCAAACCGAAGAAAAACCAAACACAAACACAACCAAGGAAAATCAAATTAAAAACACTAGTTGCACCTCTCTCACTCGGAAGGAGCACCTACACAACGCTCAGCACATTGAGAAATAAAGACCACTAATTACAATACATAAAAGATGCGAATATATAAGAAATCAAGCAATAAAAAATTAGAAGAAAACAAACAATAAACACACAACAATAAAATAAATAAACTAAAAAACCTAGAAATAAAACCAATAATATACAATAGGCCAAAAACAAATAAGAATATACAAATAACCTAAAAATAAATAATACCAAACACCTAAGATAGCAACCATGAATAATGGGATCACAAGAGGGAACGAAAAGGCATATACAGAAGACACACAATGATTTGTGTTGTTGTGTTGGTGGTGTGTTGTTGTGTGTGTTCGTGTATTAGTGTAGACAACTATTAATATCTCTACAAAAATAATAACCATCAGCGCGAATATCAAAATACATAATAAGACTTGTCAAAATAAACACTCAAAATTCTGAATCAAAGACTAAACAACAACCGATGCTGATGATAATATAATCCGAAAACCATCTTACTAGAATAGATACTAAAGATAAAGCGTCTAATAGTGGAGAGAAAAACATACACACTAAAAAACCCGCATTCTCGATCGCATAGTGTGGGGGCATGAAAAACCAATATAATACCAGCCCATTCTGGATGCTGTGTGCGGTGTGGCGGATGCAGACCCTCATCCACAACGTGGATGCTGGGATTGGGTTTGGGATGGATGAAAATCCTCATGGCACTCCTGGAATGCTTGGTGCTGGGTGTGGGCGAAAAAACCCTCAACGCACACTGTGAATTACGGTGCTAGGTGATAGGGGACTGGAGACCCTCCATATCGCTCACCAACTGTTATGGAGACAAAGTCTGAGAGTCTCAGTCGCGGTGTGGGGATGAGCACGCCCTCATCCACCTGTGGATGTGTGGTGAGTCGTGGGCTGTGACGCGCTCGAATACACTGTTGCGAAAGCTGGTGTGGTGTGGGGCACTGTGTAAATTAAAGACGTCCATGCACTCACTGTGCACAGGCTTATAGGTGTGGCGCGATGTGTGGTCGGCGCGATGCACCAACCCTCCCAATCGACGGCACTCGAGAGGTGGTGAATTCCCTCGGTGTGGATGTGGGATGAGAACTGCCCATGCAGACTGTGGCTCTGCCGTGGTGTGGATGTGGGGATGGAGACCCTCAATCCCACTGTGGATGCTGGTGTGTGTGTGGCGAGGATAGGGAAGAGCGCCCTTCATGCTGCACTGTGTACGATGCTGCAGGGTATCAGGAACTAGTGCGGCGGGAATGCGGAGACAACCTCAAATTCTCATAAGCAAGCTCAGCTACGTGGACTTGTGTGGAATGTGGGGAATTGGACACCCCCCTCATCACGATGGATGCTGGTAAAAGCTGGACATGTGGAGGCGACTGAGGCCACCTCATCCCACAGCCACTGTGCACTGACTGTGTGTAGTGGAAGAATGGAAGACTCAATACAGCACATCAAGCTACGGTGCGTGGGATGTGCGGACGTGGACACCTCACACCCGCACAGATCAATCGCTGCGCTGTGAATGGTAGCGGGCATCCCGCCAAACCATCACACAGCACTGTTGGATGGGACTACCCCTCAACACTCGGTGCCAAGCCCTAAGTAGGGACACAATCAGTCATAGTGCTTGGTTCCTCCCACAAAGACTAAAACTAGCAAATCGTACACGAACTATCTTTCAAGTGGGCCTCCATACTATACCACTGCCACTCGCGCGCCTACTCACCACCTACCACCCAATGGGACTTCTATTTTCCTCGTCATGTTGCCACTATCAAACTGAATGGCGAAAGACAAGAGGCTTCTCACGCCAATCAACTGTCTCTCGCATATTCTACAGGTCTGATCCAGAGCTGGGCACGGCCCTTCGGTCGAGAAATAAGCCATTTGCCTTTCCATTTATCCTAATAGGAGTGATAATTAAAATCAGCGACCAATAATGACCTCCAGTGTTAAAGTTGGACAAATCGCGTGCGAAACCACCAATTGAAGGAATGGAAATAATAGGTGGTACATATCATACCCCAGCTCCAGACCTGAGGACGAAATATTTCTAGATGACGAATATTTCCTTTGAATTGAGAGAAATCCTAGCAGAGTGGAGGTATAGCATAGAAATACTAATAAGGATCATATTTTGTGAATCAGAAAGACCTACCCCCATACCTTATGACATCATAGTCCCATAAGCTAGATGATCTGTGTGAGAGCATGGGCAAAAACAATTAACTCTACATGAGTAATGGCCCGGAATTCGACCCCAAGGCAACGCATGGCGATGTTCTCCAATGTTCCCCCATCTCTACTGATCAGACAATCCTTCGCCAATCAATACTCTTTGGATTTCATTATGCATCCTCTCTAGGTCAAATCAAGAGAAATATAATTGCGTCGCAAGAAGCCTTCTACCAACTACAACATCTTACAACTTGTCAAGAGATGCAGATGTCAGTGGTCCAGACACCAACGGGAGATTCCACACATCACACCTTTCCTCCTCTAAGGCTCAGGGACCATCATGGAAGAGGGGGCAGACAGGTTGTAAGAACCAGACGGTGGGAGAAACCGGAGCAAATTATCATCTTCTGGCATGACAGGACCGCTGCACTCACGAGCTGACGTGCGGCTGTGGCTGCTGCCAAGACCAAGCCAAAACCAAGCAGGGTAGTCCAGCATGACTACCCATAGGACCACTGGCACTGATGTTTCTGGGAAGGGAAGAGTCATTTCTCTCAAGAATGGTGCTCCTGCTGGGCCACCACACTGCAAGGATGTCCATGAGACCCATGAACAATATTAGACAAATTGGATCTAATTGCCTATTGAGAGAGAGAGAGAGAGAAGAGAGAGAGGGAGAGAAGAGAGAGAGAGGAATTGGAGGTGGCGAGGTAGAGACATAGGGGAGATCTAGGAAGTTGGGAAGAGTGGGCATTGAATATGATCAAAATATATTCTATGAACATAGAAATTCCAAAATATCTTTAAAAAACACCAAATTCAAAAATCTAAAACCCAGGCAAAAATACAATAAGAAAAACTAGAAAGGCAAAACAAATTCAGAAGAACCAAGGTGACAACAAATCCCCAAAATGTAAAAATAATAAAAAAAAAACCAAAGAAAATTTCAACAAAATCTAACAAACCTGAAACCAGCCCAAACCAAGAAACCAGAAAACCCAAAACATCAAAAGTAAAACAAACACCAAGCTATAGTGACATATACCTTTAGTCCCAGCACTCCAGAGGCAGAGGCAGGTGGATCTCAGGGTTTGAGGCCAGCCTGGTCTACAGAGAAAGGTCCAGGACAGCCAGGGCTACACAAAGAAACCCTGTCTCTCATGAAAAAAAACAAAAAAACCCAAACCCCAAACACCTCAAATAGCCACAGGCTGGGAAGATAGTTTAGTAGTTAAATTGCTGCCCATGCAAAACAGGAGGACCTCATTCCATCTCTAGAAACCTAGTAAAAAAAAAAATCAGTTAAAAAAATTGTTAAAATTTTTTTTAGCCGGGCGGTGGTGGCGAATGCCTTTAATCCCATACTTGGAGGCAGAGCCAGGTGGATCTCTGTGAGTTCAAGGCCAGCCTGGGCTACAGAGTGAGATCCAGGAAAGGGGCAAAGCTACACAGAGAAATGCTGTCTCGAAAAACCAAAAATATATATATCTCAGTTGAGTGCTTTAATCTCAGATTGCAGAGTTGGCGCAGCAGATCCCTGGGAACACTTGACCAGCTCCAGTTCAGTGAGAGAGACTCTCTCAAAAACAAATAGATGACTACCTTAGGTACAATGGTCAAGTTGACTCCCAAGTCAACACTTTCCACACACAGGTGTTCCCACACCTACCCACACGCGCACGCATAGGACACAAACACACATCACACACACACACACACACACACACACACACACGTGCACTCACACTCACCCAGGCATGCCCTACCCACACACAAAAAAACACACAGGTGCACATTCAAACAGGTACTTACACACAAGTGAACTTAAATGCAAAAAGATACACATACCACGCACACAGACACACAAGGCACACACACATCTAGACACACATACATATACAAACACAAGCACACAAGCACAAGCCACACATATAAGCAAATCTACCAACACACATCTAGACACACAGGCACATACAAACACAAGCACACACACAAACCAAACAATCAAATGGAAAATTCGCACACAGCCTCGATTGATAACAGAAAAATCACACAGGGCACCGCTCCACACCTCCTCTCCACACACCCAAAGGAATCCAGGCCAGGCCACAGCTTAACATCTGCTGGCCGGACCGCTCACAATCGCCCTCGTGAGGTCATAGCAGACTCCCCTTGACACGGCTGGGCGGGCCGCCCAGGCTCTGGCTCAGGTGGGCCGCGGAGACTGGCATTAGGCGTTTAGAAATCAGAGCCTGGAGGATGCACTCAGGCTTCTGGTTTGAATGTCTGCTGTGCCTCTGCTTGCCATCCTCATATCTGCACCCTCCACGGCACTTGTTCTTTGAATTCTGACCGGTGGGCCCAAGATGATGCTACAGCTTAACTTACAGAAAAAATGTTCGTTCATATATATATATATTATATATATATAATATATATATATATATATATATAATAGAGCATATTTATTTCACAGTGAGGCTGTCAGGAAGATACCTTTCTCATACTTCCAAGGCCATTGGATTCTCGTTAAAAAAAAAAACAACAACCTGGGTGGGGACTTGGAGATAGATAGGTGAGTGGTTAGAACATTTGCCCTGCAGAGTGTGAGGACCTCAGTGTGATTCCCAGAGTCCATGTGAAGGTTGGACGAAGCAGCACACACCTGTAATGTCAGAACTCCCTAGAAGCAGGAAAGGCAATGGAGATAGGAAAATGCCTGGGGCTTGGGGGCCAGGTAACCCGGCATATGTGCTATCAAGTCACAGCCTTGCTTCAAACACGCGGGAAGGTAAGGACCGGCAGCAAAAGTGTCCTCTAATCTCCACACACGTGGTAGGACAAATGCATGTCAATATACATATAGCATGTTATACACACACATACACACACACACACACACACACACACACACACACCCACACACACACACTGAGAGGTCAGAAGAAAATGGGTCAATTTATGCAATATGAAATGAAAGCAAGCACACTGTATGAACTATGATTCTCTAGTAAAACATTCCTCTAGAAATGAGGAAGAGCCGGGCGGTGTGGCGCACACCTTTAGTCCAGCACTTGGGAGGCAGAGCCAGGTGGATCTCTGTGAGTTCGAGGCCAGCCTGGGCTACCAAGTGAGTTCCAGGAAAGGCACAAAGCTACACAGAGAAACCCTGTCTCGAAAAACCAACAACAACAACAACAACAACAACAAAAAAAAAAAAAAAAAATGAGGAAGACATTAAGAAGCTCCCAGAGATGAACACTGAGTGAAGGGATTCAGATGAGATGACCAGGAATTCAGAACCTCAAGAAGAAATAAAGAACTTCCATATAGGCGACTCCACCCACAGTCAGAAAGGATGAACTTTGTTTCCTCCGAACTGTGAGAGACGTCATGTCACAAGCCCCCAAACAGCAGTGACGAGACTCAAGTGCACAGAGATGTCTCTTGTGACACCAGTCCCTGGAGCGGCGGGGCAGGGTTGTGAGAACAGCGTTCTGTCTGTTAGTAAGAGGCCTGAGTTCACAGAGAGTGGTGGGTTTCTAGTATTTTCAGCGTAATCTCCATGGTGACACAGAAAAAACTAGAATCACGCAGAGAAGAGAGGGACACTCAAGCATTTCTTCACTAAAAAGTCAACTGAGATCAAAAGACGATGATCAGGAAATGAGAGACAAAGGCTGTAAGGTTAATGGAGGTCATAGCAAATGCCTCCTCGGTGATGAGTGCATGCTCACTCACACTCTGTCTCTTGTGTCTCTGTCTCTGTCTGTCTCCTCTCTCTCTCTCTCTCTCTCTCTCTCTCTCTCTCTCTCTCTCTCTTTCTCTCCACAGACAGAGGTTGGCAGGAATGTATAGAAAACATGACCTAAGTCCGTGGAGTGTACAAGGCTCACTTTGGTGAGCAAAGGTCCGAAGATGGAGCAGGCATGTGTGAGGACCAGGTGCTCTGTGCACACTGTGACCAGAGGGAACAGGGCCGCTGTGCTGACACAGACGAAATCGACTGTGAGCCACAGTCAGATCACAGGACCCAGGGTGCTGTGCCATTCCTGAACATCCAGTGCTTCCTGCGGCTGGAGCCAGCTGCCAGCGCCATGCCATGCACCAATCTGAGCTGCACAGGGGCTGACATGGCAGTTTAAGATTTGTCTCACACAGTCAGAGAATGCTGCAGTAAATTCAGGTCCAGACACAGAAAACCTATAAAGGTACAGTATATTTTAAAATATGCTTAGATGCAGAAGAAAGAAAAGAAAATGGTATAGGCAGTCATGGAAAAAAAAGCATTTGGAAATAATAAAGTCTTTAAGGAGAGAATAAAGTAGTATAAAAGCAATAAGCCACATAAAGATAGGAAATACACAAGGTGTCTGGATCCTGTATGGTACTTCATTGAATTTGAAATTTTTAAATGCTAATGTAAAAAAAATAGCTGCTGA
>NW_023504727.1:0-9788 GCF_004664715.2 Peromyscus leucopus | reverse complement strand
AGCTCTCAATTTGATTATTTCCTGGCATCTTTTCCTCCTAGGTGACTTTGCTTCTTCTTGTTCTAGAGCTTTCAGGTGTGCTGCTAAGTCACTACTGTGAGATTTCTCCAACTTCTTTATGTGGGGTTTAGTGCTATGAATTTTCCTCTTAGCACTGCTTTCATAGTGTCCCATAAGTTTGGCTATGTAGTATATTCATTTTCATTGATCTCTAGGAAGTCTTTAATTTCTTCTTTATTTCTTCCTTAACCCATTGGTGATTCAATTAAGCATTGTTGAGTTTCCATGAGATTGTAGGCTTTCTGTAATTTTTGTTGTTGTTGAAATCTAACTTTAAACCATGGTGGTCTGATAGAATACAGGAAGTTATTCCAATTTTTTGTATCTGTTGAGGTTTCCTTTTGTGACCAAGTATGTGGTCAATTTTAGAGAAGGTTCCATGGGGTGCTGAGAAGGTATGTTCTTTTTTGTAAGGGTGGAATGTTCTGTAGATATCGATTAAGTCCATTTGAGTCATAACATCAGTTAAGTCCTTTATTTCTCTGCTAAGTTTCAGTTTGGGAGATCTGTCCAGTGGTGAAAGTGGGGTGTTGAAGTCTCCCACTATTAATGTGTGGGAGTTTGATTGTGATTTAATCTTTAGTAATGTTTCTTTTACATATGTGGGTGCCCTTGTGTTTGGGGCATAAATGTTCAGAATTGAAACTTCATCATGGTGAATCTTTCCTGTGATGAGTATGTAATGTCCTTCTTGATCTCTTTTGATTTTAGTTTGAAGTCTATTTTGTTGGATATTAGAATAGCTACACCAGCTTTATGACCATTTGATTGGAAAGACTTTTCCCAGCCTTTTATTCTGAGGTAATGTCTGTCTTTGAAGTTGAGGTGTGTTTCTTGTATGCAGCAAGATGAGTCCTACTTTCATATCCATTCTGTTAGCCTGTGTTTTTATAGGTGAATTAAGTTCATTGATATTAAGGGATATTAATTGTTGGACCCCAAAGTTTTAGGGTCTCAAGTGGGCACCCCAAGAACCCAGACTCCATTCCAGTTGATGCAACAGCATGAGGATTTTATTGAAACTTCTGTACAGAAGGGCTCCTCTGCTCCCAGAGCAAGAATCACATCACACTATAGTCATATGGGTGCTTTTAAAGAAAAAACCCACAAAAGCCACAAGACTACAATTCCCATACAATTTCATCTCGATTGATTTATGTCTAGAGACTAATTTCCTAAAATCATTGTCTGGTTACAGAGTGACCACAGAGGGGGATACAGTTACATCAGTGTGCACATTTTTCTTGAAACCTCAAGGAGGGTATCAGGGACTGGAGTGAAGTTTATACAAAGGTCACAGTGGTCTTTCCTGGAACACCTGCAACTATCCCAGTCACAGTTGAGCACATCTCTTAACAGAAATCTTTTTACATTGTTACATTGTGGCAGGGGTAGTTGAACAATGGCTGAGTCAGCTTGCACTTGGAACTAGATTTTTAGTTTCTCATTTCCTGGGGCTTGGGGAGTGTAAGCCTGAAGGGTTAGGGTCTTTCATTAATGACAAGTGATTGTTAGTTCCTGTTATCTTTTGGTGGTAGTGTGTGTATATTTCTCTTCTTTGGGATTTACTGCTGTGGGGTTATCTATTGCCTGTGTTTTCGAGGGTGTATCTGACTTCCTTAGGTTGAAATTGTCCTTCTAGTGTTTTCTGTAGGGCTGGATTTGTGGATAGGTATTGTTTAAATGTGGTTTTGTCTTAGAATGTCTTGTTCACTCCATCTATGGTGATTGAAAATTTTGCTGGGTATATTAGTCTAGGCTGGCATCCATGATCTCTTAGTGTCTGCATTACATCTGAACCAGGTCCTTCTGGCTTTTAAAGTCTCCATTGAGAAATCATGTGTTATTCTGATGGGTTTATAAGTCACTTGGCCTTTTTCCTTTGCTGCTCTTAATATTCTTTCTTTATTCTGTAGGTTTAGTTGTTTAATTATTATGTGGTGAGTGGACTTTTTGGCAGGTCTAGTCTATTTGGTGTTCTATAGACTTCTTGTATCTTCATAGGTATTTCCTTCTTTAAGTTGGGAAAGTTTTCTTCTATGATCTTGTTGAATATATTTTCTGTGCCTTTGAGTTGGTATTCTTCTCCTTCTTCTATTCCTATTATTCTTAGATTTAGCCTTCTCATAGTGTCCCAGATTTCCTGGACGTTTTATGTTATGACTTTTTTGGCTTTAGTATTTTTCTTTGACTGATGAATCTATTTCTTCTATTGTATCCTCTACACAAGAGATCCTCTCTTCCATCTCTTGTATTCTCTTGGTTATGCTTGCATCTGTGTTTCCTGTTCGTTTACTCAGATTTTCTTTTCCAGCATTCCCTCTGTTTGTGTCTTCTTCATTATTTTTATTTCCCTTTTCAGGTCTGAAACTGTTTCCCTCACATGTTTAATTGCTTTTTCATGGTTTTCTTGGCTTTCTTTAAGGGATTTATTGATTTCTTCCAATTTTTTTGTTTGTCTTTTCCTCAATTTCATTTTTCATTTTTTTCCTGAAAGGCCTCTAGTATCTTCATGATGCTATTCTTAAGGTCACTTTCTTCTGTTTCTTCTACATTGTGATGTTCAGTTCTTGCTGTTGGATGAGGGATAGGTTCTGGTGATGTCGTATTGCTCTTTATGTTGTTGTATGTAATTTTGCCTTGACATCTTCCCATCTCCTCCTCTAATAGGTATAAGAGGCCTGTGTCTGAGCGAGTTGCTATTGGTCCACTCTGTGCTTGTTGTTTCTGTGTCTCAGGAGGCCCCTCTGGGTCCAATCTTAGTTCTTGGTCTAATTGGAGCAGGTAGATTCTGTGTCTCAGGGAGCTGCTCTTGGGTCAACCCAAGCTTGTTGATTCTGTGACTCACAGAGCCACTCTTGGTCTTATCAGGGCTCTTCATCCAGTCAGAGCTGACAGATTCTGTGTTTCAGGAAGACTGTCTGGGTCCAATGAGAGGTGGCAGTTTGGTTTCTGTGTCTCAGGAAGTGGCTGTTTTCTCAGGCAAATGTGTATGGGGGTAAGGCTGTAGATTGCAGGGTCTGGTAGGGGGTCTTGGTGAAGGGGGGACCTTCCCCAGGTGCCCTGCCTGCTGGCCAACAATTGGGGCAGAGTTGGGGGGGTGTCCCAGGGATGGGTTGTGCCCAAGGATGGGTCCAAGGGGCAGGACTCTCTGGGTACGAGCAGAGTCACTCACCTCTTGGTCCAATGTGAGTTGGCCACATATATATTTCTAATGAAGTTTTCTCACGTGGGCTGACAAAGCTCCTCCCAGAGCCACAGACTATCTAACTAAACCTGCATTACCAGGCATGAGAAAACCCCTTCTCAGGCATTAGTCAGCCGATCCCAATAGTCTCCCAAAACAGTAAAGTCTATGCTGTTGCACATGTTTACCTCCCAGAGGCTGAAGGTAAGTCCCTATTACTGAAGGGACCCATTTACTTCAGACTCAAGACTCAGAGAATCTGAGTTGCATCTGACCTAAAGCTTCCTATGATAGCTTTCACAGTATGGGGGAGGAGTTATGCAAGCTTCCAAGGGAGGGAAGCAAACAACAGTCCTATCCAGCTACAATGTCTATGAACAACAAGGACAACTAATGTGACACACTAATCCTAAGTTACAACAGTAGCACTCATATCTTGGTGGTAATCAATAGCTCTCTAGTTGAACTTGAAGGCCCAGTCAACAGGAGGAAAATCATGACTGATACTGAAAACCCAGCAAAGACCCCGGGGTTGTGAAGTCATATTTTGGGGAAGAATCTGCCACCACCACTTTATTAAATTAGCATAATTCCTAACTGCATTCCAAATAACTATTACTATACCCACAGACAAGTGTAGCTCTCAGCTCTCATCAAAGAAACTTCTCTTTGTAACAAAAGGAGACCATTACAGAAAAACACAACTGGCAAACTACAGAGAATACCAGGAAAGCTGCTGTGAGATTGTGTCTTCTGGAAATGACAGAGACTCTTTACCCATGATATACAATAATAGGGCTGTCTAAACAAGACTTAAAGAGCTACAATACTAATCGGCATATTAAAGTGCAGGAGGGCAATCTTACAGAGACCCATTCATAGACAAAGAACTACAGGCAACAAAGGAGTTCTGAAAGTGGTTATCCAAAGCCAAGAGGTCAGCCTCAAAATCATATACATACAAGTAATACCAAACAGACTGAGAAAGTTGTATTTATATATTTAGTTGTCTGTGTGTGTGAACAATGACAACTAGGGAAAAAGAGGTCATGGTTTCCAGAGGAAGCAAAGTGGTATGAGGTGCAGAGAGGTTGGAGGAACAAAAAGAAGGGAACTAATGTAACTATAGTTTAAATTTTTTAAAAAGAAGTAAAGGTTTAAAAATGTGTGATGAGTATGTAATCATACAGTTCAGATGAAATCTTTGGAGTAATTCTGTTCTAACATGTGGAAACATAGTCATACGTTGTTGCTGCAAATAGTAATAGTGTCTATTGTTAAAGTGATGAGAACTAAAAAATTTCCTAAACAGTATTGTAAGCTTACTTTATTTTCAATTAAAAGTTTTTGTAAAACATTAATAATAAATGTTACCTTGGAGAATTTTAAGCATTGCTTATAAATATATCTTAGGATTTCCTAGACATTTTGCTATCCTGAGTAGCCATAACTGATGGTTAAAATAGGTGTTGAGAACATGAAATTCCTGAGTGTGATGTCCAGCAAGTGGGATGGGCCAGCTCAGCAAGTCCTTCTGATATCAATATGGCCTCAGGCATGAACCTAGACCACAGGCATCTGTATGGCTTTTGGTGGTAACAAGACCATGGATATAAATGCAGTACCCAGCTATGGCAAGGTCATGGACACAGACATGGCCTTTGGTGGCAGCACAGGTCACCCACATCAGCCTATTCCTCACAGCTGAACCCTCTCCAGTTCCACCTCTATCCACAGCACATGAACCACTCAGATTCTCTTTCTCTCCCATATCTCCAACACATACTTTCTCATCTTAGTGGAGTCCACTCAGACACTGCAATGGTATGGGTACAGGGGAGTTGGTCTCACCCCCACCAGCCACCACAAAGCAGTGCCAGAGGTGGTATGAGCATGGGGAGAGCTGGCCATGATGGTGTGGGAGACCTAACCCTGATGGCATGGACATGGGAGCTGGAATGGGCAATAGAGAACTGGCAGAACCATAGCCACAGGATCTCCATGACTCAGGGCAACAGCAGGACAACAGAGAGGAGTCTCAGTGAGGGTCCAGCATTGATGCTGCAACAGAAGCCAGGGGCCTTGAAACAGATCAACAACTCATTATAATGAATATTTGCAAGCAAAAGCTGTTTAGACAAAAGGGTATAGTGGGTGACACACCACAGTTCCCAGTGCCACTACAATGAATGAATATGTGATGGGGAGATGTGAAAGAAGGAGGAGCAGAACTGGAGACTAGACTGATATGGGAGAAGGCTGTGGTTAACAGAGGAGCAGGTTATTGCCCAAAAGGGTTGATGAGATGCTTTTTTTTTACTTTTATTTTATTTGTGAGGGAGTTACAAGGGTAGAGGGCAGACAAGGAAGGATTGGGAAATGAGTGGGATTGGAGTATATGATGTAAACTACCCAAAGAATTAATAAAAATATTAAAAGAAAAAGAACATGAAATTCTTTGTATTGCTTATATTTCAAGGAGAAAGGTAAAGATTAATCTGATTTCTAAACTTTCAAGAGACTTTGTAGAGATTCAAGTATTTTTATGAATATTTACATTTTCTTTTGTCCTCTCAGAAATGCACATGTTAGCTACACAGAACACCTGTTGTGTTCAGACTAGCAGGTCAGGGAGCTATTGCCAGCAATGGCCAAATCAGAAACACTCAGTGTGGTGCCCAGGGTTCTCAGCTGTAACTAGCTCTCTAGGGGACTAAAGGTCTAAGGACTAAAAACCACTGAGCCAGAACACTAAACCCCAAGCTCACAATCCCTCAACAGCTGTGTGGAAATTTGAGTGACTCCATGTCCCAGGTGCGCAAGGACAAAGTAAATGAAATGACTTTGTGTAAGTCCAAACTTCCATTTCAAAAGATTAGTGCGTACACACACCCGTCCCCACAAAAAAGCAGTTCAACACAATCGCTCTCCAAGACATAAACAATCTGCAGTTGTGGACAAGAAATATCAGAAGGTGCAGAACAGCTTGGGGAGCTGCACACACAAGAGGACATTCTGGAGTGAGTTTACAAACTTGAATGAGGAAAGATAAATATTTTATGGGAATTCTAACACAACCTTATAATCTTACCTAGTTTGGAAAAGCACGGTTGAGATTATAGCAAGGAGTAAGGACACCTTACTGAAAATAAACAGATTTTTTTTAAGTTCATATAGATATAATAAGGGGCCATGTGAGAAAACCAGTGAATGAGAAAAGTTAGCATGTTACATTCTTGCATTTGTGACACTTTTTGTAAACTATTAAAGCACTTCTTCAAGCTCTCAGATGTCAGCCTGAGATGAACATTGTCAATGAGATTGTGACCCTGTCCCTGTGTCTTTTTTGATATGTGTAAATTTTTATAGCTCAGATGCCAATTCTGTTATTTAAGCTACTAACTCTTAAATTTTTTCTGTTAAAATTCTTAACTCCAAGCTGATGAAACAGTGTAGATCAAATGAAACCTGTTTTAGGAAGGATCTAAACATGCCTCCTGTCTTATTTATATGAATGATCAGTATTACTCAGTCTTTTTATCTCTCAGTGTACTGTATGGTTTATCAGATTAAAATATTAAGATTAAATGAATGAATATAAAAACTTATTGTGAACAATAATTATAAACATACTTATCATTTACCAACCTCAAAAAATAATATCAAAGAAGGCAGAATTTGGAAAGAGAAAACTGTGAGAAATATAAGTGAGATCTCTAGCTTGCACTGATTTCTATTGTAGGACATGAGGTTTTGAAGAAATCACACAGTACGAGAATATTCTAAAAGGATTAACATTATGATTGAGGTACACAGAGCAGGAAACAAGAGACTTTCAGACACAAGAATTGTATCATATGAAACAAGTTATCTAGTTTATTTAATGGTGTTTTATTTTCCTTTAGATGGAGGATTTTTCTATGGAGCCCACACCGGTTTGAATTCAGTACACTACTGCCACAGGTCCTGAGATTCTTTTTCTCATGTCATGCTTGGCTCTAAAACCATTTTCATAATTAAACATCCTGTCAAGTAATTTGATGTAGGGTTGGAATGATTTGGTATCAAGTTTATTCTTTGCAAAAGAGATATGAGAGAGGTGGAGTGAGTTTGTTCTGTCACAAGGGAGATGTCACTAATGGGAATTGCCACAAGATTGAAAAAGGTGACCTCGAATTTTATTCTGTGGTTGCATTTCTAAGCATACGAACTTGAAGTAAACACAAGAAAATATATGGTGATACTTCACAGGACTTAAAACCTCAAAAGACTGGCAGAGCGTGTTTGCTCTTGTTGCCTAGAACTCATTAATGAGAAAAAACATGCAGAAAGCTGACACTTTTTCATATTCTTATCAACCTTCAAACACCAACATACATCTTGCAAGGGGAGAATGATATGTCATTTTCAATCTCTCAATTATCAAAGCAAAATATCATGGACTAAAACATAACTTCTCTTCTGTCTGAAACATAAATGACTTTAATTTTCCAGTCTCTTATTGAAGTTAGGCACTGGATGTTGGCCATTTTCCTTCACATCTTAAAGCACCCCAAGAACTCACTGTGTGTCTGCAATTGTCCTTGCTTTGTGGTAAGTGCTATTTGATGGCTATATCTGAAGGCTATTAGTATAGACAGCAGTTCAAATAGAAGCTGCTTGTCCCTAAAACAGTCCATAAATGAAATAAGATATCTAAATTGAGAGTGGTATGTGAGTATTCCCCCTGCACAAGTATTTTTGCTGCTTTTGATTTCAATAACCACTGCATGGTATTTAAGAGCAATACATATATTCATCTTTACACTTGGTTCTACAATAACAGGCTCTCTGTAATGACAGTACTGTTTGCTAAAGAAAATAGCTATTTCCAGTGAACAACCAAACTATATTTTAATTCCTGCACATTCCCTTAAAATGCCTATTCCATCTGCTAAAATAATACGCTGTCCTGTCTATACATAACCAGTCCCATGTTCAAAAACCTCTCATCCACAGCCCATCACTGTCTATTGATGACTCAGATAAAAGCAATGGGTTCTGTTGTGGCAATGGAATAGTGCTTTTTCATAGGGCAAATACAATTATGTTCCTTGAGAGAACCAGTGATGGACCACATGTATATTTACCTGTAACTATTGGTTTATGAGTAGATAGTGTGAACTCTATGGACATGAGAAAAAATGTGTTCTCACTTAAGTTTTGCAACAAATAGAATATATATATATATATATATATATATATGTATATATATATATATGGAAAGGGAGAGAGAGAGAGATTATTGGAGAAAATACTAATAAACAAATAAATAATGTCTCAGTATCTGTATACTGCATTTACTATATCATTTTATTCTTCAGCTTCTACCACAATTTCTAGTCCTAAGATGCTTGTGAGAAATATAACCACAATGAGTGGATTCCTCCTAATGGGGTTCTCTGACACCATGAGCTATAGATCTTGCATGCTTTGCTCTTCTTGGTGACATATCTATTGGGATCAGCAGGTAACTTCATCATTATCACCATCACCACACTGGACCCGCAGCTCCAATCTCCAATGTATTACTTCCTGAAGCACCTTTCCCTTCTGGACATCTCATCCCTTTCTGTCACAGTTCCCCAGTATATTGAGAATTCCCTGGCAGGCAATGGATACATTTCATATAGCCAGTGCACGCTGCAGGTTTTTTTCTTCACAGATTTTGCCTGGGGTGAATTGGCCATTCTCACAGTGATGTCGTATGATCGTATGTGGCCATTTGCTTTCCACTGCACTATGAGGTCATCATGTGTCCCAGAAAGTGTAGGTTGGCTGTGACAGTTGTATGGCTAAGCAGTGGCATCCAGGAACCTTATATGTAGCAACCATATCCTCTATCAGGTTCTGCGGGTCCAAAATAATCCACCAGTTCTTCTGTGATGTCCCCCAGTTACTCAAGCTCTCCTGCTCTAATGATTACCTTGGAGTGATGGGAGTGGCTGGTTTCCTGTCTGCAATGGCCTTTGCCTGCTTTGTTGGGATTGTCCTCTCCTATGTCCACATATTCTCCACAGTTCTCAGGATGCCCTCTGCTGAAGGCCGGTCTAAGGTCTTCTCTACCTGCCTGCCCCACCTTTTTGTTGTCTCATTGTTTCTTTCCACAGGCTCCTGTGCATATCTAAACCCAACTTCAGAGTCTCCAACTGCTTTAGATCTTCTTCTATCTATCTTATACACAGTACTACCCCCAACACTCAACCCTGTTATCTACAGTCTGAGGAATGAGTCCTTGAAGGGAGCTTTAAGGAAGTTACTGTTAAGTGAAGAATTCATTTGGAAAAAATCCTTTTTGTTCTTTTGTTAGTGGCTACTAAAACCAGACACACTGTTTTTAGTATTTTGAATATACTAGTTTTAGTATTAAGGATACCAAGATATTTTCTAGATAAAGTATATTATAAACACATTGCATAGTAAAATTTGATATGATTCTTTTAACCTATGTCATTAAGTTTACTGTTCTTTCAAGCTACTAAAAAGTATGATTAAAATCTAG
>NW_023504726.1:0-9868 GCF_004664715.2 Peromyscus leucopus | reverse complement strand
TAGCCATTCCAGCTTGGATCTGGAAGTTCCAACCCCCATTGAGATTCTGGCAACTGTCACGCCTACGAGGTGGGGCCAGGGGAGGCAACTGGAGACCCAAGACCTGGCTGGGCAAGCGCTCTCTCTGTTCTGGGACAGTGGAGGTGGACCTAGCAGAGCTCCAGAGAACACCGCTGGACTTCGATACACCTTCCCCAGACCACACAACCTACCTTTCCCTTTTTTGTAAGTTACCCACTAAATAAATCTTCCTTTTAACTACGTGGAGTGGCCATAATAATTTCACCAATAATAACTTGCAGGATTCAGTTCTCTTTTTTCAACAGTGTGGGACCTAGGAACAAAACTGAGGTCATGAGTCTTGACAGTAAATGCATTTCCCTACTGAGCCATGCAGCTGACCTCCAAACAATATTTTCTACCATGTCATGTCCATTGAGTATGAGTTTTTTTATATCAGTGGCAACAAATATTAAACACTCTGGGTCAAGACACAACATTAAATTTATAATCAAGAGTTTCTACTGCATAAATTAAAGCATTCACTATACTTGCTGTAAGACATAAACTCTGCCTTTGGAGTCACAAAACATTTTTAAAAAAGCACAATTTTATATATTCATTTTAATGGACTGTTTTAGTCTATTGAATTAGAAAAGAAGCATGAATTTTCCATCTACTACTATGCCTTCAATGTTTTTTATGTTGATGTCTAGACAATTTTACTGAATCACTATTATTATATATTGATTGCCTGACATAGATATGATAGGATGAAAGGGTAGATTATTGAATCTACTTTTAAAGAACAACTTGTTTAGAAATGTTTTACATTGCTATGGATTTTAGTTTATTGATACAAATTTAATTTAGTTATACTGATGTATATTTTTACTCTTGTTTAAGGTGTTATATTTGTACAACTCATTTGAAATTGTAATGTATAATTAAGAAATACAGATTAATAGTCATCTATGATAATCAAACTTGTAGTCATGTTAGTTAAGTTTTCTAGGTATTCATAGATATATTTCAGATAGATAGATAATCTTCAAACATGTCAAAGACCTACAGAATATGGCATTCAAAATGTTTTAAAAACAGACTTTCTGGACAGTGAGACACATCTGCTCCTCAGAGAGGGGGATGGGCTACAAAGACACTCCATATGAAGTTTATCTTCTTCTTGGAAAAAATGGCCATTTAGGTAAGAAACTGTTCTTGCCTGGACTGCTTGACAAAACATTGTATTGACTGAACATGTAGAACCCTTAGGAAGGTGACCACTGAATTTTGCAAGGCAAGATGGTCCTTCAGTTTCCTGCTTCATGAAAGAGACTACCAGACATTCTACAGAACACAGAAAAATTAACTGAGAGACTCTAGGCCTATAAGCTAAAGAATGGATGCCCCAACTGTAGAAGTAACCATCTTATTAAATAAGAAACACAGAGCCAATATAAAGATGAAAGCTCAAGAGGTCAGAGCTAAGAGCCTTACTCTTCCTGCTTCAGCTGTCCTCTTCAGCCAAGAGAGCTACTTCCTGTGTGTTTGTCTTTATAAAGACTTTCTGTTCTGTCTTCTCATTGGTTATATACCCAACCACATGACCGCCTCGTCACTGCCTGTCTGTACAGACCTCCAGGTCTTCTATGGTTGGTATTGAGATTAAAAGCGTGTGTCTCCATGCTGGCTATATCCTTGAACACACAGAGATCTACCTAGCTCTACCTCCCAAGAGCTGGGATTAAAGGAGTACTCCACCACTGCCCAGCTTCTGCGATAGCTTGCTATTAACTCTGACCTCTTGAGCTTTCATCTTTACATTGGCTCTGTGTCTCTTATTTAATAAGAGGGTTACTTCTACATTTGGTGCCCAATGTGGCAAGAATCCATTAAAAACCTCTTGACTTGGCTTGGCGGCAGATCTGGTTTCCCGCCTAGGTGGCCCAGCTCCCTAGCTCGGGCCAGGTTGGCTTGGTCTCAGGCTGGACTGACCATAGCCCAAGAGGTTAGCTGCAGCTGGAGCTACTTGCTTAAAGCCAGTGCTACAAACAACTCAGGCCTGCCCTGCTGAACAGGGCCCCTGCCTGTAAAGCCAACGCACATGGTCGGAGCTTAAGGAAGCCGGAGCCCAGGCTTGACTTGGCTCAAGCAGGAACACGTGGCTGGATTTAAGCTTTTAGCCTGAACTTGTGGCTACACTTTCTTGCGCTCTCTCTCTCTCTCTCTCTCTCTCTCTCTCTCTCTCTCTCTCTCTCTCTCTCTCTGGATTCACACGTTGGACACTAGGTGGCTATTTTGAAATTCCCTCAGATTTCTACTGTTCTATGCAGACTTGGTAAGTCAATTAAGATATCAGATATTTTAAAGGAAACTATTTAAAAGAGAAATTTTTTCCACATTTTTAAAAAAAATGGGTTTTTACGTGTACATTGGAAGAAAAATGGGCTTTGTTTGAAATTTTAGGAAGTCTGACAATGGAACAACTATATGAGAAGATTAATGTTGATCAAATTATGCACTTTATTACTTTTCTTATCCTCATTTTACTATTTAAAAAGATAGTCAATTTAAGTGCCAGGATAAAAGTTTTAGAAAAACCTGTCAAACCTGTTAAAATAAATTAAACAGAAATTCAAATTCAGACAAGAAATTAACAGTGAAGTTGTTTCAAGATTGGATCATAAGGTTACAGAAAGAAAGCCTGTTTTCACACAATCACCCTTAATTTATCCGGTAACCGTACATCAGTTACCTGATCAAGTGAATATACAAAATATTTGGACTCCAATTGAAATGTTAGATTTACGAAAGTTTAAGGAGGCAATAGTATCTTATGGCATGCATTCCCCATATGTAAAGAAAATGTTAAACACCTGGTCAACTTATAATAGGATTATACCACAGAATTGGCGGGAGCTGGCACATGCTATTCTAGAACCCTGACAAAGGCTCCAGTGGCAAATGTGGTTTAAAGAGGAGGGTAAAAACATAGAAAAACAATGGAGGGATAAAGGAATACAAGTCTTCCAGGATCAGCTTGTTGGAGAAGGCCAATAGGCTTCAGTACAAACACAATGTTTATATGATATCCAAACCTTAATTCTATGTCGAATGGCAGCCTTGAATGAATGGGACAGAGTTGAGGAACCAGGAAAGAAAACTGAGTCATTTACAAAGGTTATACAGGGACCAAAAGAATCGTTCACAGATTTCTTATAAAGACTGGCTTCAGCAGTAAAGGGGATGGTCCCAAATTCAGAAGCTGGTCAGGTAATAATTGAATCTTTGGCCTTTGAGAATGAGAATGCAGCATGCAAAAGAATAATCAGGCCATTAAAGGCAAGATCTATAGCCTTGTAAAATTGGATTAGAGATGGTTAATGTTTAGGCCATGACCATGATGATATGTGGTTAGGAGAAGCAATTTCAAAAGGTTGAGAAATATTAGATGTTTTGTATGTGAAAAGCAAGGACATTTGAAAAGGGACTGTAAACAGGTCATTCCTATAAATGATGTTTCTTCAAGGAACAATGGCAACAGAATGCCCCTCCCTTCTGGAGTATGCAGAAGGTGTGGTAAGGGAAAACACTGGACCAACGAATGTAGATCAGCAAGGGACAGGCAAGGTAATCCTTTGCCTCGGGCTTTGGAAAACTCCCAGAGGGGCCTCAGGCAGCCCCCCACAGTAAATCCAGTTCAAACCTTTCCTGCAGTTGTAGAGGAAACCCCTACTCAGAGCAATTAAATAACCAAATGCCTATTGGAATAAATCATGCTGTTTGGGATGGTGAAACAGAGAGAATAGAAAATTCAGGAGAAAAGATAAAGAAAAAAATTTGGCAAACTTCTATAAATGAACAAAGACCAAAATTAACAATAAGAATGAATAGTGTTTTGTTGTCTGGTCTGGTAGACACAGTGCTGATGTTACCATAATTGCACCAGAGTTTTGGCGTCCAACTTGGCCTCTTCAGGAGGTAAACGTTCAACTGTTAGGAATTGGAACATTATCTCAAGTGAAGCAGAGTGCAAGATGGTTTGAATGTATAGGTCTAGAAGAACAGAGAGAAAAATTAAAACCATATGTGGCTAACATAGCTATGAACCTGTGGGGTCGAGACCTGTTGCAACAATGGAATACTCAGATTAACATCCCTTCAACCTCAGAAACAAATCATAAACTAGCACATGTTTCTGAGAGAATATTAGAAGATATTATTCTAATGAGTGGTCACCAGCTATCCATATTATACAAGAACAGGGCCCAATAACTGATGATCTTCCAAAGACACCAACAGCTCTACTTTAAAATGGTTAACAGACAAGCCTGTATGGTTCAGCAATGCCTTTAACAACAGAGAAACTCCAGACTTAGAAGAGCTGGTAGAAGAACAGTTAAATGCTCAGCATATGAAGAATCAACCAGCCCTTGGAATTCTCCTGTACCCAACATTGCAAAAGAACTTTGGGTGACTGTCCAGGCAGCCAGCTTTCTCTGTCATTATAGATTTTTTGAATTGCTATAATGTTACTTCCTGTTTACTTAGATAACATATATCCTTCTGGGTCTTGACGTAGTTGAAGACTAGATAGCTATAATTTTCCTTGGTTATGATAAAAGATAAAATTAGATATGAAACCTTAGACTCACAAATATAGGATAGAATAGAATATTTCTTTAATTTGCAAATACAAATAGACTAGATATTATAATTATAACTCCTGCTTGATAACTGTTTTGTTATATGCAATTTTACTATGTTAAAGTTAAACCTTCCTTTTTAATTAAACAGAAAAGGGAAATGCTGTGGATAATGCTTTTGTACACTGAATTAATAAAAACATTGATTGCTAGTAGCCAGGCAGGAAGTATAGGTGGGATAAGCAGACAAAGGAGAATTCTGAGAAGAGGAAGCTGAGTCAGAAGATGCCAGCTCCTGTCCAGGAGCAGCATGTAATAGCACACAGGCAAAGCCACAGAACATGTGGCAACATAAAGATTAACAGAAATGGGCTGAGTTTAAATGTAAAAGTTAGCCAATGGTAGGCCTGAGCTAATGGCCAAGCAGTTTTAATTAATATAAGCCTCTGTGTGTTTACCTGGGTCTGAGCAGCTGCAGACCCAGCAGGACACAGGAAACTTCCAGCTACAATTGCCACATTAGGTGAGTTAGAAGGTCTTTCTTCAATTTATAAAGTGCTTTTATTGTCTTCTATTAGTTGTATAGAAACAGTTAGAACATCTTCATTAATGATGCAAATAGTATAATTATCCTTGAAAAAAAACTTTCAAGATCTATAAATTAACTGGAGAAATGTGATGCTATGGGAAACTAGTTTTTCCAAAATAGTAAAAGACTAAATGCTGAATTAAGGGTTCACTTAACCATATACCGTTTTTTTTTGTCCTGAATCTAACATTTTGAATTAAAGCAATATATCTACTTGATCATTGAAGCCTGTATTCTTTCATCCATCATCCATTCCAGAGAAATTATTTAACGACATGCTGATAATCTGTGACACATTACAGACAGTATCCATCCTCATCTTCTCTCACAGTGCACTGTGGTAACTCCACATTCAGTTCAGGCATCTGTAGCAAACAAAAGGAATCAGCTCCTGGGGTGGCAGATCCCAGAGAGGAGAGAAGGAGTCAGTGAGGAAGAAGTGAGCCAGGCCATGGTGGTCGAGAGAATCTCACAGCCAGACTGATTAGCAGTCAGAGTGCTTCTTTATTTGTACAGGCTCCACCTTTGTGTATTGTCACAAATAAAACTTCCAGTACTGGAATTAAGTTGTTGGCAAAAGGGGTCTCACTGGAATCCCCATATAACCCAGGCTGTTGCCAAGATTATAGGTTGCACTCCACAAATGGACAACAAAGCCCCATTGCTGAAGACAACACCTATACACCTCACTGAACATGGAGAAGTCAAGCTGGTGCCTTCACAGAGTCTTCACCCATATGTACTAGAGTTTTTGGTACAGGGAGGTACTCTGCCTGCTAACAAAGGAGAAGTATAAACACCAGGCTAGCCACAAAACCTTTGATCTACAATGGTGCTGCGCCAGCAAGATAAGATATGCTAGGGCGATGGTGGCACAAAGTTTGTGGCAGTAACCAACCAATATCTGATTTGACTTAAGGCCCTCTCCACATGATGAAACCCATACCTGACACTGCTTGTATAACCAAAAACTAGGGACCCAGGAAAAATAATCAAACACTGATAAAACAACAACAACAACAAAAACAGTGATAAAATGACTCCTAGTTATCAGGGCCATCATCATAACTCAGCTGTCATCAGAGAAGCTTGCTCTCAGAACAGATGCAAACAAATACAGAGACCCAGAGTTAGATATTATGGAGAGAGAGAAAGGGGGTGGTCTTGGAACACCCTACCCTAAATGGGATGTCTCTATCAAATCCTTCCCCTCAGAACTCAGGAACCCCATGGAAAAGGATGGAGAAAGAGCTTAAGAGCCAGAGAGGTTAAGGTACACGAAGAAAACAGGGCACTCTCAACAACATGAGCAGCTTTCATATGAACTCACAGAGACTGAAGTAGCATGCCTAGATCCTGCACTAGACTGCACCAGATCTTCTGTGTATAGATTATGGCTTCCAGTTTAGTGTTTTTATGGGATTCCTAAGTGTGTGAACAATGGGTCTCTGAATCTTGTGCCTTCTCATGGACTCTCTTCCTTCTGTTTGTTGGTCTTGTCCAATTCTGATGTGATAGTTTTTGTTTCATCTTATAATTTTTCTTTGTTATATTTTATTATTATCTCTAAGATTAGAAGTCTGTTCTTTCCTAATGAGAAAGGGAGTAGTTAAAGATTAGAGAGGAAGTGGAGAAATTGGGGAAAGGGAGGGAAATTGTAATCAGGATATATTATATGAAAAAATAACCTATTTTCAATAAAAGCAAAAAATGCCAAAAGAAAGAAAGAAATTCTTTATTTGGCAATGCAGTAGGAAGTGAGGTTGGGAGCATCATAAGAGAGCATGATAATTTTATAAAAGAACTTGACAATATTTGATACTTATACATTTCTTCAGTATTAATCCCACCTACCTTAATTTCATTTTTTATAGAAAATAGTGACAGTAATGCCAGCTTTACAATATTGATCTTCTAATATTTGTTGTATTGTCTATTCACATTTAGTAAAAATATAGCAATGAATTTTTGTGGAAGTGTTATTGATAGTTTTTAAAGCCCAGACACAAATCCTGTTTATAATGGAGACAAGCTGAAAAACAACTGGTTAAAATAGACAGTAAAAACACGTCTTTAAGATTTCATAATCTTAAGTGAAATTTACTGCAAACTGTGATTTACTTTGAGAAATACCACATGGCTTTTGAGTATAATGAGTATATAATCATTATACTTAGACCATATAGCACCCAAAAAATATTGGTAGTAAGGATATAAATCATGAACTGGATAGTCATGATTATTATGAAAATGTTACTATCTAAAATTATACTTAAGGTACTAAAAATTATCTAAACAATAATGTGAGCTTTCTCATTCTTTAGTTACTATTGAAGCTTTTGTAAAATGTTAATGACAAGTGTTAACTGGGCCCACATGTGAAGTTTGTATAGACATATTTTAATATCTCCTGTTTAATGTTTTTTTTTCTTTTTCTTTTTTTTTTTTTTTTGGTTTTTGAGACAGGCTTTCTCTGTGTAGCTTTGCGCCTTTCCTGGAGCTCACTTGGTAGCCCAGGCTGGCCTCGAACTCACAGAGATCTGCCTGGCTCTGCTCCCGAGTGCTGGGATTAAAGGCGTGCGCCACCAACGCGCCGGCCATGTTTAATGTTTTAATGATAGCAAGTTTCCATTATAGATGACGAATATAGCTGGTTGAAATCTAGAATTCCATATGTAGACATCAATTTCACAGGAAAAGATGAAAATTAGAATAAGTTTTCCAGAACAATTGACATTTGAGAATCATTATTTTTATGATGATTAAATTTTCCTGTTAGTCCCTCACAAAGGCTCAATTCAGCTACTCAGTGGCTCTCCACTTAGTGTGTGCAGACCATCACAAGCAATTCTCCTAGGAGCCTGTCAGACATGCAGTTTCCTTGAAGTCTCCTGAGACCTCCAAGTCAGAGCTGCTGCTGGTGTGGGGTAAGACTCTCTGTAGCTTTGTGGAAATTTCAAGGACTCTAAGTCCCAGTAGGCAAAGAATGAGAGAAAATGAGGTGATTTTGTCATTAAATTCAGGCTTCCAATTTTAATGATCCAGCCTCCCCACTCTACCTCAAATGGAATGACCTCCCCAAAGGGAAACTATGTTTCATTTTTCGTTGAGCTTTTTTGGTTTTAAGCCAGAGACAGTGAGAATTTCAAAGGATGTTGGCCATTTGGAGATTGCCACACACAGCACAACTGTGGTAAGTTTTCCGTACTGAGATGAGAGATTTATAGAAATTCTGACAGCACTTCATAATATTGCCAAGATAAGATCATCATTGTAGCCAGAGAGGAAGCTCACCTCCCTGAAAGGAGCAGATTAATAAAATTAATAAATCAATAATTAAAGGATATTTATTAATGGATTAATAAATCTATAGATTTAACTTTTAAAAATTTATCATAAGAAGATATCATTAAAAGAAATGGTATATTGGGATAGACAAATGTTTTACATGTTGATTAATGAAAAACTTCTGTAAAACATTTTTCTAATGTTCAGTTTTTGAGGCTATTCTCCAATATCCATGTGTTCATTTCACTACCATTTATAAACATTACAGAAAAGAATCCAGGTGAATTCCAAGAAACACACATCTTAATTCTTACTTTAATATTCTGAAAATACTTTCTGATTAAATACTTGTCTCTGGGCTGGAGAGATAGATCACCAATTAAGAGCATTGGCTGTTCTTCTAGAGGTCCTGAGTGCAATTCCAGCACCCACATGACAGCTCCTAACTGTCTGTAATTTACATTCACTGTGATTCTGGTACCCTCACACCAACATACATGAAAGCAAAACACCAATGCACATAAAATCTTTAAAAACAATACTTTCTCCCAAGAAGAAGAAGAAACTGCTTTTTTGAGTAAGGGCCTGTTTAAGATGGACTCTAGCATGATGTTTGTCTTGTAAAAATGAATGCATGGCACATTCGTTTGTGTTCTTTGTCTGCTGGTAGCTATGTGTGTATAACTGTGGCAGATTAAAGTGTAAATTGAACCAAAATAAAAAATTATACACATATAATAATGTATGTTTTAAAGAAAAAGGGGAAGAAAAACAAGACCACAGAAAGAGAAGCTGTATTAGAAACATAACTCTGATTCCAATCCTCTCCTAATTTCCATTTGTGGTTGAAAAAAAATCAATAAATTTGAGAGAATTCTAGAATTACTGAAAGTTTATTTCAACAGAATAAGAGGTAAGAAGTTTTCAGAAGTGACTGTTAGAAGGAAATCAAATATTTAGTTAGCAAACTATCTATTCTCCTTTCTTCTCTTCTTCTCCGTCTCCCCATTGTTTTGACAGGATCTCACTGTGTAGCTCAGGCAGATCTTGAAGTCATGATTTGCTGCCATAGCCTACTTGTGCCTGATTGCAGGTTTGTGCCACCTGGCTTAGAACTAACAACCATTTCATACTAATCTAAACTGAATGAACTGCCAGGAAGTTGATACAGAAATGCAATGCTCAGAGTATCAGGTTCACTGCTTAAGAAAAGAAGACATGAGAGAGAGAATCAATCTGTGCTGTCACTAGGAGAAATGTATTAGCTGGGGAAAAAACTATTCTCAGATTTATGATTTATAGAGCAAAATGCTGTCCCAAAGGCTTAGGAGTCTCCCAAATA
>NW_023504725.1:0-20968 GCF_004664715.2 Peromyscus leucopus | reverse complement strand
ATGTATGCATGTGTGTTACCACAGTCGTGTTTTAAAATCACTCTAAGGTGTATTTATTTCTGCACAACATCCTTGGTCAAACATGAAACATCTAATCAATCCGTGAGGACTGACCTTTGTCTTCTTATCACTGTCTTTCCAGTCCATTCCTTTATTGGGTCACCACTACCTACAAGGACTTATTGCTCACTTACAAGTTATCAAGTGATGGTTCACACCAACAAAATATTTTTCTCTGGCCAAATTTTCATACAAAACTGAGGGAGGTAGACTACTACTGCATTTTGACAACATTCATAAGAAAATGAATTTCACAAAGGATCACTTTACCATAGGAAGAGATGGAGTTCCATTATCCTCTGGGACAGGTGTGAGAGGATCAGGTTTTACAGGGAGCCTTTAAGATAAAAACAAGCAATAATGGGTGGATTTGGTCCTTTGACTGACTCTATTGAAAGATTGGTTACCTGCATATTAAGCAGCATTTTTGCATTACGTATTTCAACATACACCCGAATTTTACAGTTTTGTGTTGCTTTTGTGAATTTCAACTTAACTCAATCTATAAAACATTCAGTGAAGACTCACTCTTACATCTATTTAAAAATCAAAATCAAAACAGTCAGTGGCCTGGTAGAGGCCACAGTCAATAAGAGTGCTTGATGCCCACACACAACAAACTGAGTTTGAATGATCATCAACCACATAAAAAGCTGGGCATGGACACATGCACTTGTAACCCAGTCTGTGGGTGGAAGAGACAGGGTATCATTTGGGCTTGTTGGCTACTAGAGCTGCTCCAGGTTCAGTCAGAGACCTTATGTCAAGTGGGTAAGTGAGAGAATGACACAAGAAGCCAATATCCTCCTCTTCTCTTCATGTGTGCACACAGACATATGCAAAACGTACACACAGACACACACACACACATCTAGAAACACTAGAGGGAGGATGGTGGTTTTTCCACACACTTTTTTTCTGATGTTTGCAGTAACTGATGACTTTCTTGTTGTTGCTCAAAGCATTTAAAGTTCTTATTTCATTCTTCTTCCCTACCCCTAAAGCACCATGGCCCCTTCTCTGTCAAGAAAATTTTTAGGCATTTTAGGCATATCATTGTGTGTCATGCTCTCTCCAAAGAAATTGGTTTGGTAGAAAGTGAAGTATACTCTATCTTGAAGCACCCAGCTGCCAACCAGTTCAGACGTCACCACATTTTTGGTGCTTTGAATTGCTTTTTGATAGTCTGTTCACAAGCATATTATGAAACTGTCACAGGATTATTCTTATATTCTACAAGTGTTTCTGTTTAATGCTTAGTCTTTATGAGGCAGTGGAGAGTAACAATGTCCCCTCAGCTCTACTCCATCCAAACTACACTGAAGATCTCCACATTTCAGGACTTATGGTTTATAAGTTCCTGGGCAACCAATTTTTTTTTCCTACCTGACACATCCCTTGGGCTTCACCCCAGTTGTGGAACTCATTGAGGGGACTATTAACCTGCTATACAGAAGCATATCAATAAGGCCACTCTGAGGCGATCTTCAGCAAAGCCTGGGAGAGTCTTGAACCTTGCCCGTTTAATCACACTCTCTCCAGCAGACACCTCACCCAAATGTAACAGTGAACCAAATTAATGCCCTGCAAATTAATATTGTTACATATATGTGCATGGCATGTGATATGCAGGGTATTTGTATGTATGTGTGATTTCAGGTACATACATGCCAGTGTGCTGGTGTGGTGACTGGAATAAACACATGAGGGTTGACACTCACCTTCAACCTTATTTTTGTGGCTGGGTCTCTCGTTAACAAATGCAAACCCCAGGCTAGGTATCCATGAAACTTCAGGGGATTCTCTGTCTCTACCTCCATTCTCACCATGAGCTCCCCAGGATTATAGATGCACACAAGACCATCAGGCCTCATGTGGATTCTGGGCATCCAAACTCCCATTTCACATATGCACAGTAAGCACCTTATCCACTGAATCATTTCCCTAGCCATGGCTTATTAACAGCATTTCATACTGTATCAGAGGTATAATCAGTCATTTCAGTATTGTGTGCTCCACAAATAATTATTCAGCTTTGGTTAACAAAAAATAAAGAAGCTGAAATTATCTTACATAGAGGAAAACATGGTTACAGTTTCTGAATTTTATATTCTCTAATTACTCAGTGTATTTTAAAATGCAGACTCTCTTACCACAGTGGATGTCTTTCTTTAACTCTTCCAGTAACTGCAAAAGAAAAAGGCAAAATATAGTAAAAGCAACTGCAGAAAATATGGGTACTAAATGTCAAGTCCAATATTTTATTACTACTTGACATCAATTCTGGATACCCTTTAAAGTGGATATTGATTTATAAACAATAAATACATGGAGAACTCTTAATTCCCACTTCCTTGTATATTCAAATACAGAAGATGAATTTATCAAAAGTTACTACTTAAAATAAATTGTTGTGTGAAATTCCTTTGACCTTGAGTACTATCTGACAGAGAAACTGGCATCTTAACCAGAAACAACATCACAAACTGAAGTGTTAAAGGGATAGCACAGTGTTGCTGCTGCTGGATTAGTCTCTGGACTAGTGGTGCTAGGAGAACTGTTAGTGAGTACACACATCCTGTATAGAAGTGAAAAGAGGTTTTTCAAGGATTCAGTTGAACTTGTTCCATTGAAGATGAAAATTCCAGACACAAGGAAGCTCAGTCTACAGTGACTGCTCTTTGCAGCACAGCCGAACATAAGAAACACAAACAGACCAAGGACAAAGACCTTTGCAAAGAATTTCCAGCTGCCAGTGTGGCCAAACATATACACACAGAGGTCAGTGTGTATACTCTCCTCAATTGCTTCCGAGGAGGATGCTGAAGCCTCTGGGTTCTTGCTCTGGTCTCTTGCTCATGTTCAGTGCAAAGAAGTTCACTCTCAGCTGCTATCGCCTTCCATGGTAAGAGCCATTGGAAAGACCTCTGCAGTAGTTATGCACCTGGACTCTACCTCCAGGAAGAGAAGCATAGAAGAAACGTGGGGCCAGAGCAGCAATTCCAAGGGAGTAGAACCTCACAGTCTCCCAGGAAGAATAGACGCCATGAAATTATCAAAGTGAGAGGTGAAATTAATAAAATAGAAACTAAGAGAATAATACAAAAAATTAATGAAACAGAGTTGGTTCTTTGAGAAAATCAACAAGATAGACAAGCCCTTATCCAAACTAACCAAAAGACAGAGGGAGAGAATCCAAATCAACAAAATCAGAAATGAAAGGGGGGATATAACAACAGACATTGAGGAAATCCAGAGAATTATCAGGTCATATTTCAAAAACCTCTACTCCACAAAACTGCAAGACCTAAAAGAAATGAACAATTTTCTGGATAGGTACCACATACCTAAATTAAAACAAGACCAGATAAACTATTTAAATAGTCCAATAACCCCTAAGGAAATAGAAACAGTCATTAAAAGTCTCCCAACCAAAAAAAAGCCCAGGACCAGATGGTTTCAGCACAGAATTCTACCAGATTTTCAAAGAAGAGTTAATACCAATACTCTCTAAATTGTTCCACATAATAGAAACAGAAGGAACATTACCAAACTCCTTCTATGAGGAAACAATTTTATTTGTTTCCACATTTAAACCTTCTAGTGAGTCAAGCTTTCACTCTATGCTAACAGTTTGCCCTCTACAAAGGAATAAAAACAATTCTTATTTCTTTTTTTCAGTTACAGTATGTAAAACTGGAGTGTAAACACCTTGGCATTGCCCATGGCTGAGGCAGAGCATTTGTCCCACCAACAAATGTGCTGAGATTGTGGCTCTATGGTAGAGCCTATGCTTGGCATGTGGGAGGCCTGCATCAACCCTCTTCACCACAAAGAAAATTCCAATGCTGAAATAATGAAGAAACTCACCCACATTACAATAATACTGACTCTTTTTACCTCACCACTTATGTGAAGAGGGTCATTCCGATTCCTCTACACTGTTCACTTGTTGCTGTGCTTTCCCAAGGCAAGGCAGGTGTGGAAGTATCCATGGTGACAGTTGCTGAAAGCCCAAACCCTGTAGTGTTTCTCCCACTCTTAGAATCTCATCCAGACTTAATGGACCAGTCAGTGCCGTCTACTACAGAACAGTGTTCTTTTCTCAGCCTTCCTCCCACTCTGGCAAATTTTCCTGGAAATTATGTCTTGTAGCATAAAAACCAAGATGCACCATATACTACACTAACTGACAAAACTAAAGGGAAGAGGTGTTGGCAGTGTAGCCAATAGGGAGAGCACCAGCCTAGAATGCTTCTAATGGTAGTGTTGGATCCCCAGCCCTATGTCTAGAACTCAAAATCCATTCATGGTTTAAAAAGTTATTGATAAGCCTATTATTTCTTATGGCAAGATATATTTACATTAAATGGAAGCTAATTAAAGATAAATATAAAACCATATGTGAATTGTCTAATATGTCGAAATTGAGAAATTATAGGAAGGAAAAAAACAGAAAAAGTTATATTTAGTCCCAAAAAACTTAATGAAAGTAACTGAATACTGTATTTTGTGTTTTCTTTTTACATGATCACATTTTATTGACCCTGATGTATATAACATATGTAACATAAATACAGTGTATTTATTATAAAAAAATGAAAGAAAAATCCATTTTATAACATGTCAACTGGCTGTCACATCACTATAGATAACACATACTGCAGACTAGGTTAGAAATCTTGTTTGTTTGTTTGTTTGTTTGTTTGTTTGTTTGTTTGAGACAGGGTATCTCTGTGTAGTTTTGGTGCCTGTCCTGGATCTTGCTCTGTAGACCAGGCTGGCCTTGAACTCACATAGATCCGCCTGGCTCTGCCTCCTGAGTGCTTGGATTAAAGGCTTGCGCCACCACTGCCCAGCTTAGAAACCTTTTTATTTATATAAAGATACTACATGCATCAGAGACTCATGTTAAATAAACATGTTTCAGATGATATAATTTGAGATTTGAAATTTCTCATAAACTATTACTTAAATAATTCTGAATTCCAAAACATTAAAGGCATATTCAAAAAGGATATAACTACATTTATATTTCATATCCTTAGTTCCTTCTTTGAAAGAACAAAGCATTTTTTTTTTTGCAATTAGAGTAATAGCAGTGGATTATTCACCTTCAATCTTACCTGAATGGATTGGAACAGATGTCTTCAGTATTGATTTTAACGGTTGTGATGGTCTTTCTCCACTGTGGCATATTTTAAAAAGTGATATTTTAATATCCATATAAAAACATTTACCAAATTCTTTGAATTATTTGTCGCTTGATTTCCTAATATACATTGCATTTGAGATTTACCCACACCTTTTAATTTGTCTTTCAAGCAGTTAATTATTTGGTGACACTTTCCTTACAACTTAGTCTCATGTGAAAGAAAGGAAGAATTTAGTCCACAAAAATTAGCCCAACAAAAACACACATAGATGCACAGACACACACACACACACACACACACACACACACACACACACATGAAGGAAGACACTAGTTCCTCCCCAGCCAAAGAGGAAAGTAATTTGAGGGCTCCCTGTAATACTTTCTGAAATCTCAGAATGATCCCCAATTCTGTAAGCTCTCAGAAAAGATAAAGGCCTCAAACTAGACCTCCTAATGAAGGTCTAGTTCAAAAGCTGATTTCAGAAAGGTTTTGAAAAGGTAAGGGGCATCAAATGGACATCAGTGTGTATGGATAACACAAGGAGCCTCGTTTTCTAATACACAGACTTGCTACTTGGGAAATGCTGGTTGAGTATAAACCTCATGTCCATATGAACTAAAAAGAACAACTTTTTAGTCTAAAATATAGTGATAATACTGTGGGTACTGTAACACAAAGCAAAAATTCAGTATATAAAATTGTGTCTATCTGAGAGTACATCCAAGAAATAACTTAGTTATTTTTGAATTTCCCTAGGATTAGTGTATTGTTAAACCTTACCTGCAGAGAGGCCCTGGGTCAGTACTATAATGTATTTCTAAAAATAAAAACAAAATGCATTTTATTACAACTCTAGAAAAATATAGCATATAAAAATGAGTAGACTTATTGTTAGCATCAATTTCTTCAAGACCAATCTAGAGATTATAATAGAGAAAATATTCATCTCTGTGAGTTCGAGGCCAGCCTGGGCTACCAAGTGAGTTCCAGGAAAGGCGCAAAGCTACACAGAGAAACCCTGTTTCGAAAAAAAAAAAAAAGAAAATATTCATCTCTAGGCAATTACTTCAGGTAGAATTCTTCCATTTTCTGTATATTTCACATCAAAGAAGACATAAATTCATCAAGCATAATACCTAAAAATACACACCCATACACAACTGTGATGATCTTAATGAGCTCTCTCAGACTGATGGGGAGCAGCATCCTTAACAGTAAAAGTATCACCAATTGACTGTGTCACAAAATAGCTTCTTGGGGTTCCTATTTGACTTGGGCTAATGATACTAGAAAAAATGTCTAGACTGCGTGTGGTGGCACCCAACTTTAATCCCAGCAATTGAGAGGCAAAGGCAGGTAGATCCTTATGACTTCCAGGACAGCCAGAATGTAACAGTGAGACTGTGTTTCAAAAATAAAACAACAAACAAAATAGAGAGCCAAAAAGGGAAAAATATCTATGAGCCTATACATACTTTTTCTTCAGGAAAACAAAGTATCATGTTCAGCTTTTTAGTTGGAACTGTTCATGTTAGAATGCAAATTCCTACCACTAGGACTAGATGTTGGCTACTGTCCTTTGTATCATAATGAAACCTCACAGAAAGAAACAGAAGATGGACAAAGATCTTCATGGAACAGCATGAGTGAGGACATCCTTACTCTCCTCAACCCTCTGAGAGAAGAAGCTCCTCAGCTCTAGTTATGTTCCCAGCCTTATGTGCAGCTTGAAGGATGCCCATGAAAACATCCATCTTCTCTCCTGAAAAGAATGACTGGAAAGATCCCTCCCTTGGTAGTAATGCATCCTGAGCTCTGCCTCAGGTGAGAGGGCAGCAGAGAAGCACCTGTGGGGCTGGAACAGCAGATTCCGTGGTCATCTTCTGACATGGAGTCATTGTGCATGTTTACATACATGAACTATGAACTCACTCATGCCCTCACTGTACACCTGCACTTTGCTTTTATTTTAATAAAACATTCATTTTTTGGTCTTGTTTAAATTAAGAGAAACTTAGTGTATCTTCTTTGCATTCCCCATGACTTAGGAAGGGCATTTGTCCCACCAACTAGTGGACTGCGATTGTGGCTCAGTAGTAAGCCTATGCTTATCAGGCAGAAGCCCTCAGTTAGTCCTCACCACCACAAATGACAGGAACAGGAACGACAAATTTCATACTAAAGTGATACAAAATGTTGTCTGCATTACAATAATATCTACTCTCTTCATCTTACCTCTAAAGAGAAGGTCATTTGGATTCAGTACCTACTGTGATTGTCAATGGCAAGTTAGGTATAAAAGACAGCATGAAACAGGTGCTGATGCACGAACACTGCAGGGTGCCCCTTCCATTGCAACAGAGTCTCTCTAGACTCCATGGAAGAGTAGCTAATTCTCTGAAATATAGAACAATGTCATTTTCTCAACTCTCTTTTTGTGTCTACTGTTTTTTTCTGGAAACCATGTGTTGCAGCAAGTAAGTGATGTATCATCTTACTCTGATCTATTTAACAAAAACTAAAGGGAAAAAGTACTAGAGGTAGAGTTAATAGGTAGGGTGCTTGCCTAGAATGCTCACAAAGCCTTGTGTTCAACCCCTACCACCCCAGAAAACTAAAACCATCAACCAACAAAAACAAAAAAAAAAGAAAAGAAACAAAAGAAAAGAAAAGAAAGAAGGAAAGGGAAAGAAAAGAAAAACATGTCAGGATTGACAAGTTTTCCTAAAATCTATTACATTCACTATAGCACAACACTTCCATCCTAAAACAGAAGTTTACCAAAAAAAAAAAAAAAAAAAAAAAACGGGGGTAGGTGAAAACTCTCTAAATCGAGAAATTACAAAGAAATTTAAAAAGTCAGATGGTTTTAATTAAATCATTAGGTAAAAAATTAATTAATGAAAGTGATTGATTATTGAAGTTTTGTTTGTGCACAATTGCATGTTAGTGGTACTGAACTATGGAACTGTGTGCGTTAAAAAACACAAGGCATTTTTTGTTATAAAAACAAAAGGAAAAGCCATATTTCCGACATTCCAATTTACTACAATGTGACATGGAGGACATGTGCCAGGTTCATAAGTTTTCTTCTCATTTATCCAAAAAGAGTACATGGATCAATATTAAAATGAAATAAGCAACGTTTTGACAATATATTTTCACAGTTAAAAGTGCTGAGAAATAATTCCTTAATTCTCACTTTCCCAAATACTAGGAAATGAATATGAAAACCGTGTAAACGCATTTATACTTGATTTCCTTAACTCCTTTTGGGGAGCTAAAATCCTTACTCTTACTTATTTTATTCAGGGTTGACAGGACCAGATAGAGTAGTTCACTACACAAATCTTACCTTGATTGAACGTGACGTGCTTTTTCTTATTGTGTTTTGCCCTCTCTGAAGATGCGTGTTCACTGTGACATATGTTTAAAAGCGATCATTATTTTATTGTTTGTATGAAAAACACTTAGCATGTTTTCCAAATTCTTTATTTTTGAGTCCCTAAGATACCTTACATTAGATATTTACAAATAACATTTTATTTATTGAAACAAGATCTCGCTCTGGAGCCCAGCTGACTTTACACCTACTATATGAACCATGTTGGCCTTGAAATAACAGAGATCTCTCTGTCTCCTGCCTCCCAAGTTCTGGAATTAAAGGCATGAGCAAACAGGCCTAGCCAAATGACTTTCAATTTATTCTTCAGCACTTGATTATGATTAGTGACTGCTGTCCTTCCACCTTTTCTCTTTTGGAAAAACTCAGGCCCCAATTAAATCACCACCACCACACAGGCATGCACACAGGGACAGGGAGAGGGGGTTCTTCCACATTCTTTGTTCTAATGGTGGCAGTAAGTAAGTATATTTTGTAGTTCCATATGTACATGACCAGTTCAATTATTACTCCTACTTCATCCCTCCTCTCCTGGACCTATAGCACACAGTCCCTTCTCTGTTCTCTGTAGCAGGAATCTTAACAGGCCTTAGTAATAAAATCAAACCTGAGGCCAGTTACTAGGGTGAAAGCTGGAAGATCAGAGAAGCAGAACAAACCACAGCCACCTCACCTTGCCAATTCCTCAGCTGATTCTGTTTCCTCAGACTGGAAGCCTCTGAGTCCTCATCCGAATGGATCTCAGCTGAACTGCTGCTCGAAAGCCTGAAGCTTAACCAGCTAAAAGCTTCTAGTTTCTGGTCCTCACGCCTTATATACCTTTCTGCTTTCTGCCATCACTCCTTGGGATTAAAGGCTCACTTTCTGGGATTAAAGGCGTGAGTCACCATGCTTGGCTGTATCCTTGAACAGATGGATTTCTGCCTCTAGAATGCTAGGATTAAAGACGTGGGCTACCACTGCCTATCCTCTATGTTTAATGTTGTGGCTGTTCTCTTCTCTGATCCCAGATAAGTTTATTAGTGTGCACAATATTTTGGGGAATACAATACCACCACAGTTCTCCCAAGAGATGGATTTGGTGGAACAGGACAGCAGCTCTTGCCTTTACTCTCACAAGCCAACATATGTTTGACAGGCCATAGGTGGCCTTGTATTTGTTGTTGTTGTTACCTGTGTGCTAGTAGATGCCAAGTCATCACCAAATGTTGCCGTGTAATGTAAAGTCACAGCCTGTTTCAAAACTCATGGGAAGGGAGCACAGTCTCTCTGTCTCCTTTCCTTCCTGGCTAAGGCTAAGATCTAGGTACCTGGGGTTTGTAGTTCGTGAACTCTGAAGCAATAGCTGTGCTTTTCTTGCGTCCATGTTGGGCTCACCCAGTTGTGTGAACCTTCTCTACAGAAACATGTCCAAAGGTACTGCTGATGGGATCCCCAGCAGAGCCAACCTTGATTCTTATTTCTTTATACTCATTGTGGACAACTGTCCCTAACCATGACTGCTGTTTCAGGAGTGTGGGTTCACAGATTCACATCTGACCAACACAGTTTCAAGACATTTCAGACAGGACAAAAAAAAAAATGAATGGCATGTGGCAATAGCATCTAACTCTCATGATTGTTCAAAAGCCATTTAAAGCAGAGTGAGTGATCAAAGAGACAACATGATTTTCAAAAACTATGTTAAACATAAACATTTTAAAGGAAAATATATAAGAAACAATGAAAATACTAAAATGATAACAAATTTCACTGTTAAAAATAATTAAAGGTGAAACTTTTCAAAGTAAACAACATTAATGTGGTTTCCTTAACTAATAGAAAATCACCAATCAAATCAGATTTTGAATGATGAACTGTTGTTTTTAAATGGGAAGCTGAGCCCTGATGCACACTCTTCTTTTGTTTCAGTTGGAACAGTCCCTTTTTCTAGCTCCCACTCACTATGTGCCTCTGAGTTGAAGCCAATCTTCCTCCTATCATTTTAGTATTCCTTACTTAAAGAATTGTCACTCTCAAGAACAGGACTAAGATTGTAAACAAGAAGAAACATTACCTATATGACTGAAGCTCCAAAGGTTCATTTGCTCCATTCAGTATTAAGAATTGTGCCATTTCCTCTTGTTGTTCAAATAATGCAAGTTTCAATGGTGTCAAGCCATACTGTAAAAAAAAATTACACTTTATAAATCAACATGCTTCTCAACTGAAAATTTATCACAGATTCTGCAAACAATCAGTCACAAAGGACAGATTTTCCTTCATCCCTTGCTGCACATTGACACACACACACCGCTGGCCTCTTCCTTTTGACACACCATTGCCCTGTCCAACATTGCCTGTGAGAACCCCTCTGCTCAAGAACTCTCCACAAACACTCACTGGTTCCAAGCTTCTTAGCTCCATGGAGATGTGACTCCATTGCCCCAACCCCATCATGTGGCATCTAGGTTTGGTGTGCCTTTGTTCAATGAGTGGCCTCTCTGGAGCACTTGGTTAATCTGTTTTTCCAAATTATTTCTTCCCTAAACAGAGAATTACTCTCTGTTTATTCTACAGACATTTTCTTTAAAATTAATTTATTTTTAGTGTGTGTGTTTGTGTGTGTGTGTGAAGTGTGTATAGGCCCAAATCCTTTATCTGTTTAAAGGATTTTAAAATTAAGCCCTATTCTAAAACAAAATAGGCTGTGCTGTGCTCCTTTAAACTACGTATGAAAATAAAAAACATATTTGGAGAAATGTTTTACTCTGAACAGATTCATTGACACTGCTTGAGCTTTGGCATGTGATCGGTGAATCTGAGTGTCATTGCTCGAAATATACTGGGGATGTCGTTGAATGATATTTACCTCAGTTTTTGCTTCTATGTCCGACTTGTAATCCAAAAGTTTTCTTACAGTTGACTTGTTGCCCCTTGAAACAGCGTGGTGCAGGGCTGTGTTCCCATTGGAATCACGCAGGTGGGGATCTGCACCCTCAAAGAGTAATATGGACATACACTCCATGTTGTCCCTCTGTGTGGCCTGTGGATATTGTATAAAGAAAGAGATCTTCAGTTCAAGAAAGTCAAGATAGATATTTCTAAAATTTCATTGAACATTAACCCTTAGATCAGACAAATTGCTTAGGTTATGAATATTATCCCTCTGTTTTTGAGACAGGTCTTCTTAAGAACGCCAGGCTTGCCTAAACTCAATCTCCCCACCAGAGTTTTTCAAGTGGTAGAATTTCAGGTCTATGCCACAACACCTAGATATTGAAGTATATCATTAGTACTAGTTGGTTATTGTTGTAGTGAGGGTGGTTGCTTGTTCATTTGTTTTGCTAACTTGACACAGGCTGAAGACTCCTGGAAAGAGGGATCCTTGTTTGAGGAATTACCTCTATCAGATTGGACTGTGGGAAAGTCTGTGGAACATTTTCTTGATTGAGGCTTATGTGGGAGGGTACATCTTCCTATGGTGGTGGCACAACTGGGCAGGTAGTCCAGAGTAGTATAAGAAAACTGAGCAAGCCTTGGAAAAAGCCATGGAAAAGCAGCAATCCCCCCATGATCTCTGTTTCCGTTCCTGACTCTGGTTCCTGATTTGAGCTCCTGCCCTGGTTTCCCTTCATGATGGACTGGACTGTGATGTGGAATTGTAGGCCAAATAAACATTTCCTCTTCCAAGTTGGTTTTGGTCAGTGTTTTATCACAGCAACAAAAAAACAAACAAGAACAAGATCTAATCCAATTTATACCCAAACTGCTGTCCTATAGCTACCTTAATCACGGGTGTGCAGCCTTCATCATCCCGGACATCTATTAAGGCCTTTTTGCTTAACAGCAGTTTTACGACGTCTGGGTGGTTGTGGGCACACATGTAATGGAGTGACGTCCTACAAATTGAGAGGACATTTTAGGAAATTACAGATTATCATAGAAGGCACATTCAACTCTAAATACTAGATAGCAAACTTCATTTCCTTCTAATGTAAGAGAAGTAACTGGGATTTTATTATGTACTTATTTTTCTACTCAAGTGTTCATTTGATATGCTAGGGATACAGTGCATGGCCGTCCCATTTCAGGTAAGTGCTTTAGCACAAGTTTCATCCTTCCTCAGAGTAGCCCGTCTGCATAACAGAACACCCAATAGATTTAACTCAGCTTGGATTTAAATCCTACTCTAATTGCTGTTATAAACTAGTTATATATTATTATTATCCAGTAGGTAGGATTGCAGGCCAGTGCCGCTGTGCCTATCTTGCTCTTTATTTCACATTTTAGCATCACTGACATCTCTACCACTTACAATTCATGATACTTTATGACTATAATTGGCAATATTATGTTATATATTAGGCTTTCTATGTGCTCCATAACTCAATTTCCCCATTCACAGGATAGAGATTCAACACTGTAGCTATCTTACATCGTGCTACTGTGATACTTCAATTCATGTCTTCAAGAGGATGGACAAGTGCTTCTAGCACCTGACAGTCAGTGTTTGGTGGATACAGTAATGATAAGTCTTCCTACTGATAACAAACACAATATTTCAATGAAGAGAAATAACAGAATTCTACTTAATGTGCAGACACAAAATTTTTTTATTCAAATATTTTTACAATATTTTAAAACTATATTCCCCAAGATGACCTTGAACTTGATAATCCTCCCAGTAGGTAGGATTGCAGGTCAGTGCCACTGTGCCGACCTTACTCTTTATTTTACATTTTAGCATCGCTAAAATCTATGCCATGATATTTTATGACTATAATTGGCAATATTTTTAACTTTGATACTATACAACATAAAAGGTTATCATGTAGTTCACTGTGCCTTACATTAAATGAAATATGATACGATCTACAGGCCCATGGGTGGCGCACGCCGGTAGGATTTGCTAAAAGAGGCAGAGGCAGGAGGATCCAAGTAACAGCACCAAATGAAAGGATCAATGGCACTGGTGGTGCAGCTGATTACCAGCGGAAAAGTCACGAGCCAGGGCCACAACTACCAGAGTTACAGAGAGCTTTATTGGAAGGAGGAAGGGGATAGGAGAGAGGGTGGCCAGGTCGAGAGAGAGAGAGAGAGAGAGAGAGAGAGAGAGAGAGAGAGAGAGAGAGAGAGATGGCAGGAGGAGAGTGGAGAACAGAGAGAGAGCAAAGAAGCAGCATGGGGTCTACATCTGGCATTTTAAGGCATGCCGTAGTCGCCAATGTCTCAACAACGTAAGACACAAGACCCCAAGCTGCACATGTAGAGGAATGAGGGCAGGATCCTAACAACAATATTTTTAACTTTGCTACTATACAAAATAAAAGGTTATCATGCATTCCACTGCAGCTTACATTAAATGAAATATGATACAATCCACAGACCCATGGCAATTCTACAGGCCACTTGTATCTATGTAAATTTCAGCTCTTAAGACTATGAAAGGCAAACAGGTTTAAAATAGCAGTAACAACAAACAAAAATCTAAATCCTCAGTTATCAGTACTTTGAATTTTTTTCATTTCTCAATACCCAAAAGTAATATTTCTATATTGCTGCCAACAGGGACACAGCCTAGTCTTCAGAAAATACAGTGCCCATGATAATTCAGACACCAAATGGTAGCAAAGCAGGCCATTGTGCTTTGCCTTGCACCCCCAGTGTGTCCATGGACTCACACCAAAATTGGGCAAATGTCTCTATAAGGAGATAACCCATTGCATCATAGCTCCCTTGCTTTGATTTTCAAAAAGCTTTAAACCAAAAGAAACTACAGATTCAAATGAGCATGGTTCATTGTATTCAATATTTAAATTTATAGAATGTAAGGAAAGCTAACTGGGCAGAGAAACAAAGCTTTTAAGAATGAGAGAATCTTGAGAGATAGTAGAATGTGTTTTCTGTATAGTAGATAATAACTAAGTTCCATGTGGGGAATAAATGGATTGACAGATTGGACAAATACAGTTGAAAATTCAGTGTTTTTAAAGAATGCATTTGTTAAGCAAAGAATACTTTGAAAAAAAAATTTATTTTCATTATTTGTAGAAAGCTCTCATCTAGAAGACTAAGTAACCACTCAGAACTACAGAAATTATCAAGAAGCATATGTGCTATGGCTATGGAAATTCTACTGTTGAGTGTCACTGGTTCCCTTTACAATACAGTGTGAAATAAGAAATAGGAAAGAAGGGCTGGGGTGGCTGGAAGAGCTCAGTTGGTAAAGCACTTGCCATGCAAGCCTGAGGGCCTGAGTTCAGAACCCCCAGCACCTTGACAATCTAGTAGAGATTTGGGTGAGAGAAACTGCCTCAAAAAATGAGGTGTAGGGACCACAAGGTGGTTCATCAGGTGGTGGGACCTGCCAGCAGACATGATGGCCTGAGTTCAACCCCCCAGAACCCACAATATGGCAGAACACACAACTCTCAAATATAGCTTTCTTCTGACCTTCATACACTTACCTGCAGGTATGTGGGGTACATGTGCACACATACACACACACATGCACACACACACACACACACACACACACACACACACACACACACACCTACAATTTTTTAATAAGGTGAAAAGCAATTGAGGAAGATAATGTCAACCTGTAGCCTTCACATATATAAACACACACACACACACACACACACACACACACACACACACACACACACACACCATGTACACATAGTTCCAGTTAAAAATGTCCTTATAAGATCCCTCAGCAAACATAGGTCCCAATGATGTAAGATTTCTTGGTGATTCTTTCTTTGACTCAAAGTTGACATTTTATGTGAAAATTTATCTCATGTTACAATTTTTTGTGTTGTATATAACATAGTACTAAAAACATAAACATTAAGGGCTAGAGAGATGGCTTGGTATTTACAAGCTCCAGTTTTACCTGTAGAGGACCTGGGTTAGATTTCTAGCACCCACGGCTGTCGGTAACTCCAGTTCCAGGAGACCCAACACCTTCTGATGCACGTAGTGCTTTGGAAATACATGCAGGCAAAACACTCATATACATAAATCTAAAAAAAATTTAAGTATACACATAAAAATAAAATGTATGTAGTTTCATTAGCTAAATCGCTTTAAAGCGCCCAATAAAGTGCTCTAAAAGAGACAATGTAAAAGGATTTGTAAATTAACTGAAGTTCTTTCTTTTGCTTCTCTTACAGAAGGCCTGTGCTGTCCTTCCAAGGTGTGCTGGTCCCAGATGCCTAGAAGCCTAAAGCAGGCACAAACCCCACTGGGCTCAGTCCTGGAAGGTGTGTTTCTCCTTAGTTGGCCCTGACTGTCGCCAACACTTCCTGTCCCTCCTGGCCCTCTCTCTTCCCCGGGCCCCATTACCTGCGCCGCGTGTCCTGTTCATTCACATAGTGTTGGTGGCAGTCGATAAATCGCTCTATTGATGTCAGGTCCCCCGCGATGGCCGCCCTTTGGAGTTCCCCGACAGGGTCGTACCCGATGGAGTAGAGGGGAAATTTCCGTTGTCGTTTCCGACACGAGCACCCATGACCCAGGCATGAGGGCCACAGGCGACTGTACCAGCGAGCCCTCTTTGGGGCTTGAATAGTAGGGGCATCGTAGTCTATGTCCTCCTGCATGTTGAGCCTTAAGGCTCCGCAGGCCCTCCCCGCCCTCCCCGCCCTCCCTGCCCTCCCTGCCCTCCCCTTTAGCCACCCACAACCTCCCAAACCCTAAAGTAAAAAATAGAACACTGGTACACTAAAAAATTGAAATTCGGTTAAAGTCTCGCCACTGACACACAGGACCGTCCTGCTAGCGCAGGTCCTTGGTTCAGTGTGAGCAAAACTCTGCTTCACCCTCAGCAACACAGCTGCCCTGGCATTGTGATGTGCTGTGAGCACACAATGGTGCTCAGCAGCTGTGAACCGTGTGCGCGTGCTCCGCCCATGCCCATGTCAGACTCCAGTGGCAAAAGCCTACCATGCCCAGCCCCTGTGCAAACCACTGTCAATCGGAATTTGGGGGTAGAGCTACCTGCAGGGCCTTCATAGCAAAACACTGGGGAACGGGTTAGGTCCTTACAGTCCTGCAGCCATGAGAAAATACCTCCCTAAGACTGGCCTGATGGAGCTAGAAAAAAATTCATCCTGATGGGGCCAACCCAGACCCCAAAAGACAAATATTGGGTTTTTTTTTCTTTTTTCTTTTTTTTTTTTTTTTTTTTTTGTCTTTCGAGACAGGGTTTCCTCTGTGTAGCTTTCATCTTTTCCTAGAACTCACTCTGTAGCACAAGCTGGCCTCAAACTCACAAAGATCTGCTTGCCTCTGACTCCCCAGTGCTGGAATTAAAGGCATGTGCCACCACTGCCCGGCTTGGCTTGTTTGTTTGTTTGTTTGTTTTGTTTTGTTTTCTTTAAAGGTTCTGCAATGGTAAATACAATCTGAATAACCACAGAGGTTTGGTACCTGGTAAAGGTTCAGAAGGAAGGAGAGTATCTCTCAAGGAAGGGGAAAGTCTATAGTGTTATGAAGATATAAATGAACACTAGATTAGGAGGATTTAATGAGAGGAGGATGGGAAAGAAAGGTAAAGGAGGGAATATGGGCAGGGACAGTCAACACTGCAAACCCTTTGAAAAACTATATGGAAACTGACTTCCCCAGAAGCTTACCATACATATGTGAAAGGAATCTAAACGGGATCAAAACATAACAGGTTTGACAAGGCTCCAATTAGACTTCATATGCCACCATCTTAAACCTCCTGTGCCAGGAACAGGGTACAGCCTCTTGAGTCCCTAACCAAAGCGACCCACAGAACCCCCAAATAGCACAGGCTATTTCCAAGGCTGTTGGGGGCTCTGCAAAGCTGATGTTAAGGTCTTGTTTCTGAAGGTAACATTTCTATCATTGAACACTGAGAAGTTGAACTGATGTCTAACTAGATTCTTCACCTACTAACCAGAGTTCATGGTACTAGAAGGCAGTCTGTGCACTACTGGAGGAGAAAGGTAATCCTCAATATCTCTCAGCTACAAACCGTGTGACCCACAACAGCACCCACATGGAAGCTCACAACCATTTGTAAAAGCAGTTCTAGGGGATCCAGCACCCTCTTGTATCTTCACAGGCACCAGACATGCACACAGTGTACAACATACATGTAGGCACAACATAATACACATGAACTAAGTGTAATCTTTAGATAATAATGTAAGACACTTATGTAGTAGGTTCTCTCTATTAAAGCATACAATCCAGCAGGGTTTTCGTAGTATGTTCTTAAAATTATGCAACCATCACCCTATTTGATTTTACAATATTTTTGTTATTTGAAAAGAAACCATTTATTTATTAGTAGTTATTCTTGTTCCTCTAGTCCCCACCCACTATTAGCTACCAATCTAACTTTCTGCTTCAGGTTTCTCATTCTGGGTGTTTAAAAGAAATCAAGCCATCTAATCGAGAACTGTCCTATGCTTCTGTCATTTCGCTTCTTTCACTGAGTTTAATCTGTCATGTTTTTTCATGTTGTAGGATGTAGCAGTACTCTACCCCTTTTCATGGCTAGACACTTGACCATTGTATTAACACTGCACCCTTTGTTCACCCATTCATCAAGCAGTAGGTATTTGGGGTTTCTACCTTTTCTCTATTATAAATGCTGTGCATACTCTGGTGCTAGTGGCTGCATCATTTTATGGCTACAGTTCCAGCAGTAATGTAGCAGGTTCCTGTACCTCGGTTCCTTTACACTCTCACATGTGCCCCAGCACCTGTACATGCTAGACAAGTGCTCTACCCCTCACCTATATCCTCAGCATGCAACATGTACATTTCAATTTTTCTTTTTTCCCCAATATTTTACAATGATTACATATTGAAGTGACAATTACATTAAATGAATGTAAAATACTAGCAAAATTAATTTCACTTGCTTAGTTTTACATATACTGTAATTTATAAAGATATTTAAAATTCAGAATATGCAGGCAGAAGTGTGGTACATTTCCTGTAATCCTAGCACTCAGCTGGTAGAGGCAGAAGCATCTGTTCAAGACCATCTTCACTTAAATTTGAGACCAGTCAGGGATACATGTGATCCTGCCTTAAAAAACAAAACAATAACAAAACAAACAAACAAACAAACAAAGAACAAAATCACCACAAATTAATCCCCCCAATCAGCATATAGTTGATTTTTGTATCTCTACTAATTAGAGGTTGACGGGAGCCATAAGCCTAAGTGACTCTTGACACACATGCTGCCATATTTAGGTTTCTCTCCTCTTTTCTTAGATCTTGCTTAATTTCTAGGCCTTGCTTAATTCTCCGTAGCACCAGAACCTCTTCTCACAGATACCAGAACCTCTTCTCAGCTATCAGGTGAATGAGCTGCAGTTAGGCAATTAGGCAGTTAGACAAGAGTAGATAGATAACCCCCAGAACAACATTCCCTGCTGGCCGAACAGCCCATAATTAAGTCCCTTCCTCCTTGAAACCCCCATAATTAAGTCCCTTCCTGCTTGCAACCCCCATAATTAAATCCCTTCCTGCTTGCAACCCCCATTACTAAGTCCCTTCCTGCTTGCAACCCCTTTGCCTACCTATATATGCCTTAAGAGAAAAAATAAAATTTTGGAGCTTGATCAGACATCCTGTCTTGCTCTCATTCTTTGTGTCTCCTGTCCCTCTCATTTGCTGGCCCTCCCTTTAGGTTCCCGTTGAGGACCCCGCTGGCTGGGGCAGAGGTGGCATGCAGTTTTGTAGTACAGAGAATGCTTAAGATTCAAACCTATTCTGAGGCACAACAGAGCCCACCCTACTTTTTCTTTTCTTTTCTTTTCTTTTCTTTTTTTTTTTTTAAGGGTTTCTCTGTGTGTCGTTGGAGCCTTTCCTGGAACTCACTCTTTAGCCCAGGCTGGCTTCGAACTCACAGAGATCTGCCTGCCTCTGCCTCCTGAGTACTGGGATTAAAGGCGTGCGCCATTACTGTGTGCCCCCCCTCACTTGTTAACCACCTCCTCCCATTTATCTATCCAGAGGCTGATTTTTCCCTCTTCTTGGCTTCAAACTGAGGGTGAGAGTATAGCAAGATGTCTGAAAGACCCTCCCCATGCAAAAAGCAAATCAGGCAAAGAATTTGTATGTGTGGCAAGCCTATTTTCTGAGGCCCTCACACTGTCTCCCTGCACCTCTCACAACCCTTTCCAGGAAAAGATCAAACATCACCATTCACAGCTTCTTAACAAGTATTTAGTTTGGCGATCTGTACCATCTTGGGCATTTTTGTTCTCTATTTAATCTCAATGGCCACAGTGAAAGGTGGAGAGTGGAGCCCTGGGAGGAGGCGAAGGATCTATGGGACCTCAAGTTTACAACCCAGACCTAACACTCTGGTTCCATCTCAGTTTTGCCCACAACTCCTGTTTCTGTTTCTCTAAGAAATATCACTGTGGTCCTTCTTTTCCATCTTCTAATTGACACAGTGTGAAATAGGTGACCGGGTTTGATGGGCTCGCAGGGGTCAAGAGGACCAACGGGCACTAAGGTCAGTGTGTGGTCCAGATGGACATTCCCAGGCCCTCTCACTAAGACTGGGGAGCAGCAGTTGTCTACAAAGATGGGGAGGGCAGGACTGGGGGACTGTCACCCTGTGCTGGGGAGTCAGCCCTTTGGGGGACATCATGCCCTGGGGTGCAGGGACATGGGGATCCTGTTCCTTTTGTTCTCTTTGGCTATCAGGGTTTTGCCTCCAGATTAGGGTTTTGAGGGCTGAGAAAAGCTACATTGTTTTTAGGCCTAGTATAAACACAAGCCTCCAGGACATCTTCCTGTTCCCCGCTATATGCCACTTAAAACTCACAGTAGAGTGCAGAGACCTAAGCAGCACATTCAGGGAGTCCTTCCATTCTTCCAGCGTACCTGGCTGTCTTGGAGACTGACTTTAAACAGTCTGCTTTCTTTTAGGGCTTCCCTGGATCCAGGGGGGGAAAGGTCAGTCCTTGTCTCTCCTGGCACCCCAGACATTGGTCTGGGCACAGCTCTGGAGTTAGGGGTGGGTCGAAGACAGGCCCAGCTTTCTCTTCAGATATCAACTGCAGCCATCATTCCCAGCTACTCCTGTGTCCTTCATCGTGTATGGGCTGAGAGAGAAGAGTTGCCTCCTGAGGCAGGGCAATTCAGGTTAAAAAAAAAAAAAAAGGACCTCCCAATGAGAGCCAGGTAGGGAGTTATCCTAAGTCAGGGTGCTGGAAGAGGGGACTTAGCCTTAGGCCAGGTTTCTATCACACAGCTTTCTCTTCTACCAAAATAAAACAAACACCAACAGGCACCTACCTGTAGACACATGCCCTGTGAGATGAGAGGATCTGAGACTTTCTTTGTT
>NW_023504724.1:0-2884 GCF_004664715.2 Peromyscus leucopus | reverse complement strand
CTCTAAGTCTCAGGAAGTGGCTGGAGTCGCGGGCAGATGGGCGTGGGGGCAGGGCGCGGAAATTGCAGGGGCTGCCGGGGGGCTTGGAAAAGGGGATCCCTCCCGGTGGGGCTAGAAGGGGAGCTGTCCGGTGGCCAGAACCCGGTGCCAAGTTGGGCAGGTCTTCCCGGAGTGGCAGGTGTCCAGGGATGGGGTCCGGGTTGGATCCGGGTACTCACCTCTGGTCCAGAAGGGAAGTCGGGGCCGGCTGGGAGCTGGGGGCCGGTCTCTAAGTCTCAGGAAGTGGCTGGAGTCTCGGGCAGATGGGCGTGGGGGCGGGGGAGATTGCAGGGGCTACCGGGGGGCTTGGAAAAGGGGATCCCTCCCGGTGGGGCTAGAAGGGGAGCTGTCCGGTGGCCAGAACCTGGTGCCAAGTTGGGCAGGTCTTCCCGGAGTGGCAGGTGTCCAGGGATGGGGTCCGGGTTGGATCCGGGTACTCACCTCTGGACCAGAATGGCAATCGGGGGCAGGCTGGGAGCTGGGGGCCGGTCTCTAAGTCTCAGGAAGTGGCTGGAGTCGCGGGCAGATGGGCGTGGGGGCAGGGCGCGGAAATTGCAGGGGCTGCCGGGGGGCTTGGAAAAGGGGATCCCTCCCGGTGGGGCTAGAAGGGGAGCTGTCCGGTGGCCAGAACCTGGTGCCAAGTTGGGCAGGTCTTCCCGGAGTGGCAGGTGTCCAGGGATGGGGTCCGGGTTGGATCCGGGTACTCACCTCTGGTCCAGAAGGGAAGTCGGGGGCCGGCTGGGAGCTGGGGGCCGGTCTCTAAGTCTCAGGAAGTGGCTGGAGTCTCGGGCAGATGGGCGTGGGGGCGGGGGAGATTGCAGGGGCTACCGGGGGGCTTGGAAAAGGGGATCCCTCCCGGTGGGGCTAGAAGGGGAGCTGTCCGGTGGCCAGAACCTGGTGCCAAGTTGGGCAGGTCTTCCCGGAGTGGCAGGTGTCCAGGGATGGGGTCCGGGTTGGATCCGGGTACTCACCTCTGGACCAGAATGGCAATCGGGGGCAGGCTGGGAGCTGGGGGCCGGTCTCTAAGTCTCAGGAAGTGGCTGGAGTCGCGGGCAGATGGGCGTGGGGGCAGGGCGCGGAGATTGCAGGGGCTGCCGGGGGGCTTGGAAAAGGGGATCCTTCCCGGTGGGGCTAGAAGGGGAGCTGCCCGGTAGCCAGAACCTGGTGCCAAGTTGGGCAGGTCTTCCCGGAGTGGCTGGTACCCAGGGATTGGGTCCGGGTTGGACCCGGGTACTCACCTCTGGTCCAGAAAGGAAGTCGGGGGCCGGCTGGCTATATATAGTCTCTATGGTTCTATGGGCTGTGGTCTGATTGTTCTTTATTTTATATCTAGAATCCACTTATGAGTGAGTACATACCAAGACTATCTTTCTGGGTTTGGGTTACCTCACTCAGGATGATTTTTTCTAGTTCCATCCATTTGCCTGCAAATTTCATGCTTTCATTGTTCTTCTCTGCTGAGTAGTACTGCATTGTGTATATGTACCACATTTTTTCCATCCATTCTTCCATTGATGGGCATCTAGGTTGTTTCCAGGTTCTGGCTATTACAAATAGTGCTGCTATGAACATAGCTGAGCATGTATTTTTTTTAATTTTTTTTATTTTTTCAGCATACATATTTAATTTATAAAATGACATGCAATTTAGAAATGGGAGCAGAATCATTCTGAATATGTCACATATATTTTGTTCAATCTTTTGGATTTGGAATATATATATATATATATATATATATATATATATAATTTTACAATACCATTCAGTTCTACATATCAGCCACGGGTTCCCCTATTCTTCCCCCTCCCACCCCCTCCCCTTACCCCCAGCCTACCCCCCATTCCCACCTCCTCCAGGACAAGTCCTCCCCGAGGACTGCGATCAACCTGGTAGACTCAGTCCAGGGAGGTCAAGTCCCTTCCTCCCAGACTGAGCCAAGTGTTCCTGCATAAGCTCCAGGTTTCAAACAGCCAACTCATGCAATGAGCACAGGACTTGGTCCCACTGCCTAGTTGCCTCCCAAACTGATCAAGCCAATCAACTGTCTCACCTATTCAGAGGGCCTGATCCAGCTGGGGGCCCCTCAGCCTTTGGTTCATAGTTCATGTGCTTCCATTCATTTGGCTATTTTTTTTCAATAATTGAGTAAAACTGAAATTTATTATAAGCCACAGTCATCCTAGGGACCTCCATGCTATATATAGAGCCTCTATGGTTCTATGGGTTGTGGTCTGATTGTTCTTTATTTTACATCTAGAATCCACCTATGAGTGAGTACATACCATAACTGTCTTTCTGGGTTTGGGTTACCTCACTCAGGATGATTTTTTCTAGTTCCATCCATTTGCCTGCAAATTTCATGCTTTCATTGTTTTTCTCTGCTGAGTAGTACTCCATTGTGTATATGTACCACATTTTTTTCATCCATTCTTCCGTTGATGGGCATCTAGGTTGTTTCCAGGTTCTGGCTATTATAAATAGTGCTGCTATGAACATAGCTGAGAATGTATCTTTATGGTATGAATCAGCATTCCTTGGGTATATGCCCAAGAGTGGGATGGCTGGGTCTTGAGGTAGTTCGATTCTTAATTTTCTGAGAAACCGCCATACTGATTTCCACAGTGGTTGTACAAGTTTACATTCCCACCAACAGTGGAGGAGTGTTCCCTTTGCTCCATATCCTCTCCAACATTGGCTGTCATTGGTGTTTTTGATCGTAGCCATTCTGACAGGTGTAAGGTGGTATCTCAGAGTCGTTTGGAATGCATTTCTCTGATGATTAAGGATGTTGAGCATTTCTTTAAATGTCTTTCAGTCATTTGTAGTTCTTGTTTTGTGAATTCTC
>NW_023504723.1:0-1113 GCF_004664715.2 Peromyscus leucopus | reverse complement strand
TTCAGAGCCTGAAGTGTCAACTCCCATCACCCTCAAACACACTGTATCCTGGAAACTGAAGGCTAACATGGGTGTTGCAGAAGGAAGTGTGTCAGCAGAGTTAGTTCAGTCCTGTGGATACGACATCGAGTTGGTGTACTAGCATCCCAGATTCGAAACTGGAACGTCCTCAAAACAGGTGAAAGGATGCGTCAGCCAAGTTCAGGGATGTGTTATTGTAGGAAAAGAGGCATGGAGCAGGTTTTATGACAACTCACATTATTCTGTTTTTTTTTTTTACAAGTTATTGAAATAATGGCTTATACTGCTCTAATAATACTTATTAATACAGAATCACCCATTACTGTTCTATTAATGTGATGGACAGGAAAACAAGGCTGACAGACAAAGGTTCTGATTTAAAAGAAGTTTCTGTTCATTGTATGGAGGATGGACATGTAGTGAGGAAAGAATTGTAGAAGTAAATGGGTGGAGTATTTATTTAAATATGAGGAAGACTGTAGCAATCATTTTAACATCCCAGTGCTTTGGGACTCAGCTGACCTCTACCACATCTCTTTGAGAAATAATTTAGAAGTAGAAATGCATGTTTCATGCCCAGCATTTTAGTGTGATATATGTATATAAGCATAAGTCAGTAACATATTATCCCTCCATCTAGTAACCCTAATTTTAACTTTTCTTTATTACATTTATTTATATACTCTCTATGTGTGTGTGTGTATGTGTGTGTGTGTGTGTTGTGTGTTGTGTGTGTGTTGTGTGTTTGTGTTCAAGGCACACCCTCATGCCATGCCAAATGTGGAAGTCAGAGGACAACTTACAGGAGTCAGATCTCTCCCTTTGCTGTGTGTGTCTGGAAATCAAACTCAGGTCAGCAACCACCTCTATGCACTGAGCCGTCCTACCAGCCCAGAAACTGTTATTGCTATGACAAGAATATTTACTGTTTACTATCTTAGCAGAGTTCAAGCACATGTAGCATGTAGTCAACTATAACCACATTGGGCTGCAATGTGGCTCCTGACTAACCTGATTGATGTCCTCATGCTTGCCTGGCCATCACTTTATAGATTGAGCCACCTTCCATCGTAAAGCGACTCAATCTCTTTA
>NW_023504722.1:0-11433 GCF_004664715.2 Peromyscus leucopus | reverse complement strand
ACAGTAGCAGTGTAGACCTTTCAGGAAAAGTGGGCATCCCCCAGGTTGTCAAGGTATGGGACAGGGATGTGAAGAAAACATCGAGTGCATCCAGTTCACCCTTGCTTGTCAAGGGCCTCTGAGAACCAGTTTCTAGGGGTCAGAGGGTGGGGTCCTTATTCTTCCCTGCTCATATATAATGTATGCTAACTCCTGATCTTAGATTGCATTTTTTTAAACATGATTTTTTTTGATTCTTTGAGAATTTCACATCATGCACCCAAATCTCACTCATTTCCCTGACCCTCCAAATCTACCCTTCATCTTTGTAGCATCCCCAAAAAGGAAACTTAAAAAGAAATAATAAAGGTAAAAAATAAAAAATGAAAAACACAAATACGAATATTAATTAAACAAACAAAAACCCCAAACTAAAGAAATTATAAAAATAAAAAACACAAATAAGAATATTAATTAAACAAACAAAAACCACAAACAAAAATGCAAACCAGTCAAACAAAACAACAACAAAAAACCACTTTGCTCTTCTGTCTTTTCCACCTCTAAATCACCTCTTCATTCATCTTGGTGGCATTGGGAGCTATGGTGTGTCCTGCAGTATACTCTTTTCTTCTAACAGCTTTACTTGCAAATGTTCATTGTGTAGTGTGTTGCTGGTCAGGTTCAAAGCCTCTGGCTTCTGGTACAGCATCAATACTGGCCCCTCACTGAAATTCCTGTCAGAATCCTGCAATTGTCCGGAGTCAGGAGTCATGGAGCTCCTGTGGCTATAGTTCCAAAGGACCAGTTCCTTCATGAGCTCCAGTAGGTCATAGATGAAGTGATGTTGAGGAGTGCCAATTAAGTTCTGGATGTGCGCCTGGGTGGTAGCTGAGTTGGTCAATATAGACTATTGGGACCACACTCTTCAGGTGATGTGTGAAGCCAGTTCTCCCACACCCATGGTGAGGGGTGAAACCAGCTTTCCCAAATTTTGGTAGTGGGAGCAGCAAACTGTGCTTCCTACACAAACGTGGCATATCTAGTTCTACTCAGTATTGGAAACTAAGTCAAACAGGAGCTTCTCTTCAGTCCAATACACTGTAGTTTCTGGGAACAGACGCGAATGCTATTTGCACTGTGTATGTCCAGAATAGCACAAGAGTGGTGTTCTTACCCTGACTTAACACTTGCTGCTAGAACTTGAAACTGAATGTGATTCAACTCCGTTAAGGAAGTTTCATTGAACCCTAGTTTTCCATACAAGAAAAACACTCTGCTTTTGACAAAACGGCATATTTGCACTCTACTGTGTTTCCTATAGGGCCAGACAGTGAGCTAGCTCAAAACAAAAGAACTGTGCTTCTGACACAAACTGGTCTTCGTGTATCTATTTATCTATTTTTTCTTTTCTTCTTTTCTCCTTCTTCTTCCTCCTCCTCCTCCTCCTCCTCCTCTTCTTCTTCTTTTTTCTGAGTTAGAATTTCTCTGTGGAATAGTTCTGACTGTTCTAGAACTCACTCTGTAGACCAGGCTTGCCTCGAACTCACAGAGATCCACCTGGCTCTGCCTCTTGAGTGCTGGAATTAAAGGTGTGTTGGGATTAAATGCCACCACCTGGCTGTTTCCCCTTGCCAAATAATGTGAGATTACAGGTACATCCACTATGCCTGACTTTGATAAGAAGTGTTTGAAGGGGCAAGATTTAAATACCTTTAAGCACATGCAATTTACAAAATTTACTCACTGCAAACAAGCATATTTAAAAATTATCATAAATTAATTTATTAGATTAAAAGGGGAATATTACCTATCTCCTCCCTTCTGTATTCCTTAATGGTTTAATTATATATATATATAAATATAAATGAAGCATTCTGATTACTCTTACCCTGGTCTCTTTTACCTTCCTTCCACACTCAGCAACCCACGCTCCTACTTTCAAGTCTCTTTTCCCCATTCAAGTCTTTCTGTTTTGTTCTACAACCCACTGAGTTTGAGAACTCTGTGTGAGCATGGTTGTACAAGTTCTAGCAGCAAGTGTTAATTCAGGGTAAGAACACCACTCTTGTGCTATTCTGGCCATACACAGTGCAAATAGCATTCACATCTGTTCGCAGCAACTACAGTGTATTGGACTGAAGAGAAGCTCCTGTTTTTGAGAAAATGGCATTTTTGCTCTCTACTGTGTTTCCTATAGGGTCCTTACAGTGAGCTAGCTCAAAAGAAAAGAACTGTGCTTCCTACACAAACGGGGCATATCTAGTTAAACGCAGTTTGGAATCTAAGTAAAACAGGATATTGTTTTCAGTCCAATACACTATACTTGCTGGGAACAGACGCGAATGCTATTTGCACCATGTATGGCCAGAATAGCAGAAGAGTGGTGTTCTTACCCTGAATTAACACTTGCTGCTAGCTCTTGAAACTGAATATGACTCAACTCCGTTCAGGAAGTTTAATTGAAATCTAGTTTGCCATACAAGAAAAACACTCTGCTTTTGAGAAAAGGGCATTCTTGCACTCTACTGTGTTTCCTATAGGGCCAGTACAGTGAGCTAGCTCAAAACAAAAGAACTGTGCTTCCTACACAAACGGGCATATCTAGTTCAACTCAGTATTGGAAACTAAGTCAAACAGGAGCTTCTCTTCAGTCCAATACACTGTACTTGCTGGGAACAGACGCGAATGCTATTTGCACTGTGTATGGCCAGAATAGCACAAGAGTGGTGTTCTTACCCTGAATTAACACTTGCTGCTAGAACTTGAAACTGAATGTGATTCAACTCCGTTTAGGAAGTTTAATTGAACCCTAGTTTGCCATACAAGAAAAACACTCTGCTTTTGAGAAAAGGGCATTCTTGCACTCTACTGTGTTTCCTATAGGGCCAGTACAGTGAGCTAGCTCAAAACAAAAGAACTGTGCTTCCTACACAAACGGGCATATCTAGTTCAACTCAGTATTGGAAACTAAGTAAAACAGGAGCTTCTCTTCAGTCCAATACACTGTACTTGCTGGGAACAGACGCGAATGCTATTTGCACTGTGTATGGCCAGAATAGCACAAGAGTGGTGTTCTTACCCTGAATTAACACTTGCTGCTAGAACTTGAAACTGAATGTGATTCAACTCCGTTTAGGAAGTTTAATTGAACCCTAGTTTGCCATACAAGAAAAACACTCTGCTTTTGAGAAAAGGGCATTCTTGCACTCTACTGTGTTTCCTATAGGCCAGTACAGTGAGCTAGCTCAAAACAAAAGAACTGTGCTTCCTACACAAACGGGCATATCTAGTTCAACTCAGTATTGGAAACTAAGTAAAACAGGAGCTTCTCTTCAGTCCAATACACTGTACTTGCTGGGAACAGACGCGAGTGCTATTTGCACTGTTTATGGCCAGAATAGCACAAGAGTGGTGTTCTTACCCTGAATTAACACTTGCTGCTAGAACTTGAAACTGAATGTGATTCAACTCCGTTTAGGAAGTTTAATTGAACCCTAGTTTGCCATACAAGAAAAACACTCTGCTTTTGAGAAAAGGGCATTCTTGCACTCTACTGTGTTTCCTATAGGGCCAGTACAGTGAGCTAGCTCAAAACAAAAGAACTGTGCTTCCTACACAAACGGGGCATATCTAGTTCAACTCAGTATTGGAAACTAAGTAAACAGGAGCTTCTCTTCAGTCCAATACACTGTACTTGCTGGGAACAGACGCGAATGCTATTTGCACTGTGTATGGCCAGAATAGCACAAGAGTGGTGTTCTTACCCTGAATTAACACTTGCTGCTAGAACTTGAAACTGAATGTGATTCAACTCCGTTTAGGAAGTTTAATTGAACCCTAGTTTGCCATACAAGAAAAACACTCTGCTTTTGAGAAAAGGCATTCTTGCACTCTACTGTGTTTCCTATAGGGCCAGTACAGTGAGCTAGCTCAAAACAAAAGAACTGTGCTTCCTACACAAACGGGCATATCTAGTTCAACTCAGTATTGGAAACTAAGTAAAACAGGAGCTTCTCTTCAGTCCAATACACTGTACTTGCTGGAACAGACGCGAATGCTATTTGCACTGTGTATGGCCAGAATAGCACAAGAGTGGTGTTCTTACCCTGAATTAACACTTGCTGCTAGAACTTGAAACTGAATGTGATTCAACTCCGTTTAGGAAGTTTAATTGAACCCTAGTTTGCCATACAAGAAAAACACTCTGCTTTTGAGAAAAGGGCATTCTTGCACTCTACTGTGTTTCCTATAGGCCAGTACAGTGAGCTAGCTCAAAACAAAAGAACTGTGCTTCCTACACAAACGGGCATATCTAGTTCAACTCAGTATTGGAAACTAAGTAAAACAGGAGCTTCTCTTCAGTCCAATACACTGTACTTGCTGGAACAGACGCGAATGCTATTTGCACTGTGTATGGCCAGAATAGCACAAGAGTGGTGTTCTTACACTGAATTAACACTTGCTGCTAGAACTTGAAACTGAATGTGATTCAACTCCGTTTAGGAAGTTTAATTGAACCTAGTTTGCCATACAAGAAAAACACTCTGCTTTTGAGAAAAGGGCATTCTTGCACTCTACTGTGTTTCCTATAGGGCCAGTACAGTGAGCTAGCTCAAAACAAAAGAACTGTGCTTCCTACACAAACGGGCATATCTAGTTCAACTCAGTATTGGAAACTAAGTCAAACAGGAGCTTCTCTTCAGTCCAATACACTGTACTTGCTGGGAACAGACGCGAATGCTATTTGCACTGTGTATGGCCAGAATAGCACAAGAGTGGTGTTCTTACCTGAATGAACCCTTGCTGCTAGAACTTGAAACTGAATGTGATTCAACTCCGTTTAGGAAGTTTAATTGAACCCTAGTTTGCCATACAAGAAAAACACTCTGCTTTTGAGAAAAGGGCATTCTTGCACTCTACTGTGTTTCCTATAGGGCCAGTACAGTGAGCTAGCTCAAAACAAAAGAACTGTGCTTCCTACACAAACGGGGCATATCTAGTTCAACTCAGTATTGGAAACTAAGTAAAACAGGAGCTTCTCTTCAGTCCAATACACTGTACTCGCTGGGAACAGACGCGAATGCTATTTGCACTGTGTATGGCCAGAATAGCACAAGAGTGTGTTCTTACCCTGAATTAACACTTGCTGCTAGAACTTGAAACTGAATGTGATTCAACTCGTTTAGGAAGTTTAATTGAACCCTAGTTTGCCATACAAGAAAAACACTCTGCTTTTGAGAAAAGGGCATTCTTGCACTCTACTGTGTTTCCTATAGGGCCAGTACAGTGAGCTAGCTCAAAAAAAAAGAACTGTGCTTCCTACACAAACGGGCATATCTAGTTCAACTCAGTATTGGAAACTAAGTAAAACAGGAGCTTCTCTTCAGTCCAATACACTGTACTTGCTGGGAACAGACGCGAATGCTATTTGCACTGTGTATGGCCAGAATAGCACAAGAGTGGTGTTCTTACCCTGAATTAACACTTGCTGCTAGTACTTGAAACTGAATGTGATTCAACTCCGTTTAGGAAGTTTAATTGAACCCTAGTTTGCCATACAAGAAAAACACTCTGCTTTTGAGAAAAGGCATTCTTGCACTCTACTGTGTTTCCTATAGGGCCAGTACAGTGAGCTAGCTCAAAACAAAAGAACTGTGCTTCCTACACAAACGGGCATATCTAGTTCAACTCAGTATTGGAAACTAAGTAAAACAGGAGCTTCTCTTCAGTCCAATACACTGTACTTGCTGGGAACAGACGCGAATGCTATTTGCACTGTGTATGGCCAGAATAGCACAAGAGTGGTGTTCTTACCCTGAATTAACACTTGCTGCTAGAACTTGAAACTGAATGTGATTCAACTCCGTTTAGGAAGTTTAATTGAACCCTAGTTTGCCATACAAGAAAAACACTCTGCTTTTGAGAAAAGGGCATTCTTGCACTCTACTGTGTTTCCTATAGGCCAGTACAGTGAGCTAGCTCAAAACAAAAGAACTGTGCTTCCTACACAAACGGGCATATCTAGTTCAACTCAGTATTGGAAACTAAGTAAAACAGGAGCTTCTCTTCAGTCCAATACACTGTACTTGCTGGAACAGACGCGAATGCTATTTGCACTGTGTATGGCCAGAATAGCACAAGAGTGGTGTTCTTACCCTGAATTAACACTTGCTGCTAGAACTTGAAACTGAATGTGATTCAACTCCGTTTAGGAAGTTTAATTGAACCCTAGTTTGCCATACAAGAAAAACACTCTGCTTTTGAGAAAAGGGCATTCTTGCACTCTACTGTGTTTCCTATAGGCCAGTACAGTGAGCTAGCTCAAAACAAAAGAACTGTGCTTCCTACACAAACGGGCATATCTAGTTCAACTCAGTATTGGAAACTAAGTCAAACAGGAGCTTCTCTTCAGTCCAATACACTGTACTTGCTGGAACAGACGCGAATGCTATTTGCACTGTGTATGGCCAGAATAGCACAAGAGTGTGTTCTTACCCTGAATTAACACTTGCTGCTAGAACTTGAAACTGAATGTGATTCAACTCCGTTTAGGAAGTTTAATTGAACCCTAGTTTGCCATACAAGAAAAACACTCTGCTTTTGAGAAAAGGGCATTCTTGCACTCTACTGTGTTTCCTATAGGGCCAGTACAGTGAGCTAGCTCAAAACAAAAGAACTGTGCTTCCTACACAAACGGGGCATATCTAGTTCAACTCAGTATTGGAAACTAAGTAAAACAGGAGCTTCTCTTCAGTCCAATACACTGTACTTGCTGGGAACAGACGCGAATGCTATTTGCACTGTGTATGGCCAGAATAGCACAAGAGTGGTGTTCTTACCCTGAATTAACACTTGCTGCTAGAACTTGAAACTGAATGTGATTCAACTCCGTTTAGGAAGTTTAATTGAACCCTAGTTTGCCATACAAGAAAAACACTCTGCTTTTGAGAAAAGGGCATTCTTGCACTCTACTGTGTTTCCTATAGGCCAGTACAGTGAGCTAGCTCAAAACAAAAGAACTGTGCTTCCTACACAAACGGGCATATCTAGTTCAACTCAGTATTGGAAACTAAGTCAAACAGGAGCTTCTCTTCAGTCCAATACACTGTACTTGCTGGGAACAGACGCGAATGCTATTTGCACTGTGTATGGCCAGAATAGCACAAGAGTGGTGTTCTTACCCTGAATTAACACTTGCTGCTAGAACTTGAAACTGAATGTGATTCAACTCCGTTTAGGAAGTTTAATTGAACCCTAGTTTGCCATACAAGAAAAACACTCTGCTTTTGAGAAAAGGGCATTCTTGCACTCTACTGTGTTTCCTATAGGGCCAGTACAGTGAGCTAGCTCAAAACAAAAGAACTGTGCTTCCTACACAAACGGGCATATCTAGTTCAACTCAGTATTGGAAACTAAGTCAAACAGGAGCTTCTCTTCAGTCCAATACACTGTACTTGCTGGGAACAGACGCGAATGCTATTTGCACTGTGTATGGCCAGAATAGCACAAGAGTGGTGTTCTTACCCTGAATTAACACTTGCTGCTAGAACTTGAAACTGAATGTGATTCAACTCCGTTTAGGAAGTTTAATTGAACCCTAGTTTGCCATACAAGAAAAACACTCTGCTTTTGAGAAAAGGGCATTCTTGCACTCTACTGTGTTTCCTATAGGGCCAGTACAGTGAGCTAGCTCAAAACAAAAGAACTGTGCTTCCTACACAAACGGGCATATCTAGTTCAACTCAGTATTGGAAACTAAGTAAAACAGGAGCTTCTCTTCAGTCCAATACACTGTACTTGCTGGGAACAGACGCGAATGCTATTTGCACTGTGTATGGCCAGAATAGCACAAGAGTGGTGTTCTTACCCTGAATTAACACTTGCTGCTAGAACTTGAAACTGAATGTGATTCAACTCCGTTTAGGAAGTTTAATTGAACCCTAGTTTGCCATACAAGAAAAACACTCTGCTTTTGAGAAAAGGCATTCTTGCACTCTACTGTGTTTCCTATAGGCCAGTACAGTGAGCTAGCTCAAAACAAAAGAACTGTGCTTCCTACACAAACGGGCATATCTAGTTCAACTCAGTATTGGAAACTAAGTCAAACAGGAGCTTCTCTTCAGTCCAATACACTGTACTTGCTGGGAACAGACGCGAATGCTATTTGCACTGTGTATGGCCAGAATAGCACAAGAGTGGTGTTCTTACCCTGAATTAACACTTGCTGCTAGAACTTGAAACTGAATGTGATTCAACTCCGTTTAGGAAGTTTAATTGAACCCTAGTTTGCCATACAAGAAAAACACTCTGCTTTTGAGAAAAGGCATTCTTGCACTCTACTGTGTTTCCTATAGGGCCAGTACAGTGAGCTAGCTCAAAACAAAAGAACTGTGCTTCCTACACAAACGGGGCATATCTAGTTCAACTCAGTATTGGAAACTAAGTAAAACAGGAGCTTCTCTTCAGTCCAATACACTGTACTTGCTGGAACAGACGCGAATGCTATTTGCACTGTGTATGGCCAGAATAGCACAAGAGTGGTGTTCTTACCCTGAATTAACACTTGCTGCTAGAACTTGAAACTGAATGTGATTCAACTCCGTTTAGGAAGTTTAATTGAACCCTAGTTTGCCATACAAGAAAAACACTCTGCTTTTGAGAAAAGGGCATTCTTGCACTCTACTGTGTTTCCTATAGGCCAGTACAGTGAGCTAGCTCAAAACAAAAGAACTGTGCTTCCTACACAAACGGGCATATCTAGTTCAACTCAGTATTGGAAACTAAGTAAAACAGGAGCTTCTCTTCAGTCCAATACACTGTACTTGCTGGGAACAGACGCGAATGCTATTTGCACTGTGTATGGCCAGAATAGCACAAGAGTGGTGTTCTTACCTGAATTAACACTTGCTGCTAGAACTTGAAACTGAATGTGATTCAACTCCGTTTAGGAAGTTTAATTGAACCCTAGTTTGCCATACAAGAAAAACACTCTGCTTTTGAGAAAAGGGCATTCTTGCACTCTACTGTGTTTCCTATAGGCCAGTACAGTGAGCTAGCTCAAAACAAAAGAACTGTGCTTCCTACACAAACGGGCATATCTAGTTCAACTCAGTATTGGAAACTAAGTAAAACAGGAGCTTCTCTTCAGTCCAATACACTGTACTTGCTGGGAACAGACGCGAATGCTATTTGCACTGTGTATGGCCAGAATAGCACAAGAGTGGTGTTCTTACCCTGAATTAACACTTGCTGCTAGAACTTGAAACTGAATGTGATTCAACTCCGTTTAGGAAGTTTAATTGAACCCTAGTTTGCCATACAAGAAAAACACTCTGCTTTTGAGAAAAGGGCATTCTTGCACTCTACTGTGTTTCCTATAGGGCCAGTACAGTGAGCTAGCTCAAAACAAAAGAACTGTGCTTCCTACACAAACGGGCATATCTAGTTCAACTCAGTATTGGAAACTAAGTCAAACAGGAGCTTCTCTTCAGTCCAATACACTGTACTTGCTGGAACAGACACGAATGCTATTTGCACTGTGTATGGCCAGAATAGCACAAGAGTTGTGTTCTTACCCTGAATTAACACTTGCTGCTAGAACTTGAAACTGAATGTGATTCAACTCCGTTTAGGAAGTTTAATTGAACCCTAGTTTGCCATACAAGAAAAACACTCTGCTTTTGAGAAAAGGGCATTCTTGCACTCTACTGTGTTTCCTATAGGACCAGTACAGTGAGCTAGCTCAAAACAAAAGAACTGTGCTTCCTACACAAACGGGCATATCTAGTTCAACTCAGTATTGGAAACTAAGTAAAACAGGAGCTTCTCTTCAGTCCAATACACTGTACTTGCTGGGAACAGACGCGAATGCTATTTGCACTGTGTATGGCCAGAATAGCACAAGAGTGGTGTTCTTACCCTGAATTAACACTTGCTGCTAGAACTTGAAACTGAATGTGATTCAACTCCGTTTAGGAAGTTTAATTGAACCCTAGTTTGCCATACAAGAAAAACACTCTGCTTTTGAGAAAAGGCATTCTTGCACTCTACTGTGTTTCCTATAGGCCAGTACAGTGAGCTAGCTCAAAACAAAAGAACTGTGCTTCCTACACAAACGGGCATATCTAGTTCAACTCAGTATTGGAAACTAAGTAAAACAGGAGCTTCTCTTCAGTCCAATACACTGTACTTGCTGGAACAGACGCGAATGCTATTTGCACTGTGTATGGCCAGAATAGCACAAGAGTGTGTTCTTACCCTGAATTAACACTTGCTGCTAGAACTTGAAACTGAATGTGATTCAACTCCGTTTAGGAAGTTTAATTGAACCCTAGTTTGCCATACAAGAAAAACACTCTGCTTTTGAGAAAAGGCATTCTTGCACTCTACTGTGTTTCCTATAGGCCAGTACAGTGAGCTAGCTCAAAACAAAAGAACTGTGCTTCCTACACAAACGGGCATATCTAGTTCAACTCAGTATTGGAAACTAAGTAAAACAGGAGCTTCTCTTCAGTCCAATACACTGTACTTGCTGGGAACAGACGCGAATGCTATTTGCACTGTGTATGGCCAGAATAGCACAAGAGTGTGTTCTTACCCTGAATTAACACTTGCTGCTAGAACTTGAAACTGAATGTGATTCAACTCCGTTTAGGAAGTTTAATTGAACCCTAGTTTGCCATACAAGAAAAACACTCTGCTTTTGAGAAAAGGCATTCTTGCACTCTACTGTGTTTCCTATAGGCCAGTACAGTGAGCTAGCTCAAAACAAAAGAACTGTGCTTCCTACACAAACGGGCATATCTAGTTCAACTCAGTATTGGAAACTAAGTAAAACAGGAGCTTCTCTTCAGTCCAATACACTGTACTTGCTGGAACAGACGCGAATGCTATTTGCACTGTGTATGGCCAGAATAGCACAAGAGTGGTGTTCTTACCTGAATTAACACTTGCTGCTAGAACTTGTAACTTAATGTGATTCAACTCCGTTTAGGAAGTTTAATTGAACCCTAGTTTGCCATACAAGAAAAACACTCTGCTTTTGAGAAAATGGCATTCTTGCACTCTACTGTGTTTCCTATAGGGCCAGTACAGTGAGCTAGCTCAAAACAAAAGAACTGTGCTTCCTACACAAACGGGCATATCTAGTTCAACTCAGTATTGGAAACTAAGTAAAACAGGAGCTTCTCTTCAGTCCAATACACTGTACTTGCTGGGAACAGACGCGAATGCTATTTGCACTGTGTATGGCCAGAATAGCACAAGAGTGGTGTTCTTACCTGAAAAACACTTGCTGCTAGAACTTGAAACTGAATGTGATTCAACTCCGTTTAGGAAGTTTAATTGAACCCTAGTTGCCATACAAGAAAAACACTCTGCTTTTGAGAAAAGGGCATTCTTGCACTCTACTGTGTTCCTATAGTTCAAGTACAGTGAGCTAGTCTAAAACAA
>NW_023504721.1:0-3000 GCF_004664715.2 Peromyscus leucopus | reverse complement strand
AACATCTCTATGGCAAAATATAATCCAGGCCTTAAACACCTTTTCAATTTCTTATGACCTTTACTATGTCTGTAGATGTATGTGTGGTGTGCACTTGCTTCACAGTACTCCTGTGGAGTCAGAGGACAATCTGGAGGAGTCACTTCTTTCCTTCCACATGCGGGTCCTGGGATTGAACTCAGGCCTTCAGGCTTGATGGCAAGAGCCTTAACCTGCTAGCTGGCCATCTCTTCAGCTCAGAGTATTGAAAATATTGTATTCAGGGGCTGGATAGATGGCTCAGTGGTTAAAAGCACTGGCTGCTTTCCCAGAGACAGTGAGTGTAACCCTCTGTAACTTCAGTTCCAGGGGTTCTGATGCTTTCTTTTGATCTCTGTGGACTCCAGGCACACATACAGTGCAGATGATATTAAAAAAATAAAAATAAAAAACCCGTCTCAAAAAACCAAAACAAAACCAAAATAAATAAATAAATAAATAAATAAAAATATAAAAATACTATATTCAGGAATTAATACTAAGCAAGAAAGTTTAAAGACTGCTTATCTGAAGCTAGGTATAGTAACATACATTTGCAATCCCAACTCGGGAGGCAGAGGTAGGAGGGGATCTCTAAGAGTCTGAGGTCAGCTTGTACTATGTAACGAGTTCCAGGCCAGCCTAGACAGGATACAGAGCAAGACACTATTCTCTTTAATTAACGTAAAAATTTTCTTAAATAAAATTTTACATTTTAGGAAGATACATGTATTATTGCTATAGTTTAGATATGAAACATTTCCAAAAAGTTTGTATGCTTGGCTTTCTGCTGACAGGGTTTTGGTAAGTAATTGGATCCTAAAAGATTTGACCAAAATGATAGATTAATTGATACATTAATAATTCAATCTTGCTGGGTGGTGGTGGCGCACACCTTTAACCCTAGTACTTGGGAGGCAGAGGCAGGCAGCTCTCATGAGTTTCAAGAGAACCTGGTCTACAGAGAAAATTAAAGAAAAGCCAAGGCTACACAGGGAAAAAAAATTCCATCTCATTACTGAGGTAGTGGAATGCTTGAGAATGTAAGTCACCAGGGGCACATTCTGGAAAGATTTATCTCATTCCCAGTCTCTTCCTGGCTCTTCCTCTCTCTGCTTCCTAGCTTCCATGAGGTAAGCTACTTTCTTTTGTTACCCTTGTGCCTCGATATTCTCCCTCACCACAGGCACAGAAACATGGAGCCACCAGATACTGGACTAAGGTCTCAGAAATTGTGAGCCAAAATATGTCACCTCACCTTTAAGTTGTTTAGGAATTTGATTACACTAACAAAAGCTCATAAACAAATTATCTTGCACATATTATATCTTGATATGTATAAAAGAAAAATACTTGGGACCGACTACAAAATGAAACAGTGGTAGCAGAAAGCAGTAGGATTATAAACATCTTTTCTCTTTTGGTAATTTATATTTTCTATTGCAGAAAGTTTTTTTTTTAATAATGTAAAGAACATAGTGAAAATGCTCAAGTTATAATAATTAAACAAAAGCAAGAAATAAGCTCAGCTACAACCTAAAGTTATATAGTAATATTGTACAGTATGAAGATTAGAATGGCCTCTGAGCAAGTGACTGGTGAGTTCATGAAATGTTCCCTGTGAGACACATAGGCTTTCTGTCCTCAGGGGACAGGACCCTTTTCTTTCTTCTTTCCCAGGAAGGAGGGTGGCACAACAAACTAAAACCATTTTGTTCTAAAGAACAAACAACATAGAAAATTTTATTAACAAAAAAACCAAAACAAAATGACTAGTTTTGCCAAAACAGATTTCTAACAGAAAGTATACAAAGGATTTATTTCATGATATACTTAAACCTTTATTATCCAACTGAAGGCAAGACATGCAATGCATGCAGCTGAACTTGTACCATACCTTTGCTAGCAGAGTTTTTCCACATCCAGGAGGACCAGCTAGGAGGATGCCAGCTGGAGTCACCAAACCAAGAGTTCTGAACTGGTCTGGGTTACGTACTGGTGCCTAGAAGAAACAATGCCAACAGTGATCCATCACTGGTGTCCACTTTACACTGAATGTTCAAATGTTTCTCATCTTTTATACTCAACCCTGACCATGAGGCCTGAACACAACAATGCCTGGCTGACCCTTGTTTGAGACATCAGGTACATGGTGACAAATGGGAAAGGCTCTCTTTTTTCTTTTTTGAAACAGGGTCACACTATGTACTCCTGGTTAGCCTGGATCTCGGTATGTAGACCAGGTTGGTCTCAAGCTCAAAGATCCGCCCATCTCTGTCTCCTAAGAACATGATTACAGGTGTATACTACCGCATCAAGCCAAAGTCACTATTCTTAAGGAATTTTTACATACATGTAAATTATGAAAACATATTAGGCAAAAAATACAATATTTCATTATTTTTTATATTATGTGTGCCAATGTACATAGATCACAGGACAAACTCTTGTGTGCATCCTTGCCTTTCACCTTCTTTGAGTCAGGGTCTCTTGTTTTTCTGTTGTGTATACCTAGCAGGCCCGTCCTGTTCCTACTTCCAGTCTCCCTCTTGGAGTGTTGTGGTTATAGACACTCACTACTGCACCTGGTTTAACATGGCTTCTGGGGATACAAACATAGGTCCTTACCTTTGCGTTGCAAAGGCTTTACCCACTGAGCTCTTCCCCCCAAGGCCAAGATAAACTATTTCAATATATTAAAATCAAGTTTTAGAAAATCAAATTTCTAAAGTCCAGGTACAGCGTTCTCCAGGAAATCCCGAGACAAGCAGACCCTGCACACGGTCAAATGCCACACATGCCTTTCTCTGCAATCCTGGTTACTTTCACTTTTGGGAGTACACACTTCATAAATGGATCTTAATTCAATTAAAGTGGCCAGAAAGCAGAAAAGTAAAAGTAAACTAAGATCAATCCAGTTTCAAGGGTGTCAAAACTGCCTTGATTCTCCTGAATCAAGAGGCAAGAAGGTGGTTTTTACAT
>NW_023504720.1:0-2147 GCF_004664715.2 Peromyscus leucopus | reverse complement strand
CAAAGGTATACTGACAAAATAGAGAAACATAATTCCATTATCTATCATACCAATGATTATTGTAAATCAAGAGGTATTCTAATGGTGTCTATCTAATTAAATTCTCAGCCTATAACTAACTAAATCTTTAACCAACTAACTAACTCAATCTTCAACCTCTCTGCAGAGACCAAGAAGGTGACATAATAATTAACAACACAAAAATAAAAAACGAGAAGTGCATGCAAGGCAACTCCTCAAAAATTTGGAGTTGACAGAAAACAGCCAGCTGCACTGGGCAGTCACCTGATGGTTTCTCCACAATATTGGGCATCATCTTACAGCTATATAGGCTAGTCGCTAACTCATGACAGACATCTCACTTTGAGTGAAGACTAGCATGACACAAAGGTCAAACCAGTTCCAACCTCACATTGGGTCAGATCAATCCATCGTACCAGCAAACACCTGAATTCCACTAGTGTCATGTCCATGATTCAGGCTCTCTCTCAAATTCTTGAAATGTAGACAGTTATTTAATTCAGCTGTTCCATTCGTCTTGGCTCTGTTGTAATATATGGTTCATCTCTCAGCATCTCCTTCTTCCTCCACATCGCCTCTCATCATAAAATCGCCAAGTCATTCACTATAGAACAGGAACTGCAAGCTTTCAGCTGCTCGTTCCATTGCAAAACAGAAGCCATCCGACACGTCTGCCTGTTAGCTCGCCTTCGAAGAAAAGGCGCACTATATTTTTCTTTTATGGATCGCAAAAGGCCACTGCAGGATGGGCCATAATTCTGCCTCACAGAGATGCCTCTTATCACGAAAAGCTATACAACCACACTGTGTTTAGGTGCACAGCAAATAAGGCTCAGTCATTGTTTTGTGTTCTGTCTGTCCATTTTGTCCTGTTGATTCGAGGATACTTTGTTGTCCAGTGGCTAACTTTTGCCACAATGAAAAGTTGACTCCATATGCAGTTTCTTCAATGCCCATATTTTCTCTGAAGTAGATTGGTACTGCCAGGAGCCGACATGTCTCAAAAAAGAAAAATTTTCTAAGTTATTAAAACATTTTAAATGCCATATTCTGTAGATCTCTGAGGGGTTTGAAGATGACCTGTCTAAAACATCTCTGCTCAATTTTTAAAACATGTCTAATATGACTACAAGTTCTATTGTAATGTCTAACTACTAACTTTCATTTCTTTATATCCTAATAGTTGGTAATAACATTCAAGGATCAGAAAATTGCATTACATTGTTAAATGAATGGTATGAACACAATTAGAAATATACATATAGCATTTTCTAACTACACCAGTTTCAAATTTGTATACAATATAAAACAATCCAATCCAATGTAAAGTATTTAAAACTAGTAATTGTCTTTTTCTTTTCTTTCTTTCTTTCTTTCTTTCTTTCTTCCTTCCTTCCTTTCTTTCTTTCTTTCTTTCTTCCTTTCTTTCTTTCTTTTTTTTAAACAAGAACCTTAAATCTAATTTCCTTTGCTTAGCCTTTTTCCTAACCCTTGACAACTTGTAACCAACCCCCCTAAACAATGAAAATTATCCCAGACCCAAAACCCATTAAAAAGACCAAAAACCACCTGCCCCACACCACCTCTTTGGGAAAGTGGGTGTCGTATTCTTAAAATTGCTTCCTGCTGGGTATGAGCGAAGTTTTCTTTATCCTGAAAGAAAAATTTTAGGTTAATTGTCAAATTCTAGGAAAGTAACTATATCCTTCATTATCCAGTCTGTGTATAATGCCAAAGTTCAGGGTTTATCTCAAGTCCTTATTCAAGTAGCCTTTGAGACAAGATCATCTCAGCTAGTCATCTCAAAATTGCTCTGAGCACCTTGTAGTTCAAAGTTGATCTGTAGATGATGTTTGTCAGCTTAGTGATATTATTATTGTCCACGTGGAGTTGTTGTTGTGGAGCCCCATCTTCTTTCTGGAGACCTCAGTTGATGTTAGGCCTGGCCGTGATTTCCTGCAGAAAACTGATAAGAGACTCAAACACAAAGACATATATACGCAGGTAATTGAAGTCTTTTTTTTTCTAGAATTAGTTAGTACTCTATATGACTATTCATATCTTAATGAAGTTTAAAATGTGTGTGTATATATATATATATGTGTGTGTGTGCGTGTGTGTGTGTG
>NW_023504719.1:0-38748 GCF_004664715.2 Peromyscus leucopus | reverse complement strand
TGTGTTCATGAGTGTTGCAGCAAGGTGACGGTAGTCATCTTTGGCAAATCATTCTGTGATTACATTGGTACACGGTTTTTACTAGTCCAATTGAGAAACTGTTCCCCACTTCTGCCTAACAAAGTCATGTGTCTGGTCAATGGCTACTGTGTACAAGTCATGATGACAGGAAATAAAGTTATCAAAGTGGAACAAAAGATAATTGAAGATCTTACCCACACACGGCCTCCCGTGTGTGCAACCCACACGAAGTGTGGCCGACAATTTTGCGATTAGTTACTCTTTCCTGATTTCACACTCATGATTACTGTTATGTTTCCTTCGTCCCATACTAGTCAATCGTTGTACACTAAGTATCGCCTTGCATTTGACGAGACATCATGTGACTGAAGCTGAGCCAGTTTAGCAGAAGTGACCCAGTGAACAGTTTCACAATGGGACTAGTAAAACGTCAGTATGGTAACCACACTCGACTAAAGTCACTAGATCATTAGTGTGGCGACCACAAGGAGTGATGAGCGTCACACTATAGCTAGCCAAACACTCATGAACCCACTTCAACCACCCACAAAGTGTTTCTATTTCTAACATAATACTGAGATTTTAGAAGATTATAGATTATTTATGTTTACTTACTCTACACTTCTCTCATATATATATAATTAAAGAGAGTATATATGGTTACAGCTTGAATTGACAAATACTACTAACAATTACTTATAAAATACCTCCTGTGTCATGCCCAAAGACCAACTTCAAAAAATCCTATAAAGTGACAGGCCCACATCATATGCATTATCTCTTCTCCTCATCCTTCTTCTCTTGTTCTCTCTGTTCTCTCTCTCTATGTCCATGTGATATTCATAACTCATCTATCACAATCTCATATTCTATATTTTCGCATCTCTCATCCATCTCACATGTAAATATATACATAAGTCTGATCTACATAATTACGTGATTCTCTTCCATCGTACATCTACTCTCTCAGACTACGTTACTATCCTACGGTAATATATGCAGAATGCTTGATACTACGTTGACAAACGTCAATGTTACTGTAGGGCCATCGTCTTTGTAACATCTCACATCAACAAGCCTCAGGCCCTTTTCTAACGTGCTGCGAGCGGGCTCCCACGCATCTCCTTCGCTCTCACTGACGTGGTTTAGTATAAGCCGTTTCATATTTGCATATAGCGCCAAAGATTCTCCTTCCTGTACTAACCTAGCATAGGCTTACTCGTCGCAACATATATGTTGAGCTGCTCTATACTTCCTATCCTACAGAACAACTGACAGGTTGCAGACTGCTTTGGGAATTACCCACTATTATCAGACAACTCAAGTCCCCATTTACATATAGAAAAGAGGTCACTTTCCCAGCCGTACAGCCACTCCCCACAGCCCCCCGCCCCTCTCTCTCTCTCTCTCTCTCTCTCGTGTTTCCTTCTGAGGCTGTCGTCCTTCCGCCCGGTCCACTCCGTTATCTCCCATCACTTTTAGTTTCCAACAGTCCTCAGCAAAATCATCTCTTCTCTCATGTCAATTTTCCAGACTCTCTCCCCCCTTGTTCTCTGGTCCTTCGGTCATCCCACTCCGTCGCACCAACGGGCAATTCCCACTCACCCTACCCTAATTGCTTTTCTATGGCCTGTAATCCACTCCAGAACTAGAGTGGTATCTGTCTCTCGTGGCGGACAAAACAGCCAACCTACTTGTTTGGAGTGAGCTCTATCAGTTAGATCTGTAGTGTAAAGAGCTGAGAGAGGACTCACAGCCTGTTGTGTAGGTTCGCGCACATTCAGACAGTGAGAACACTCGAGAACAACTACAAGAATCCGATGCATTAGGAGAGATGAAGTAGGAGCGAGAATGAGAGTTATACATTTAAAGATTCGAAACATTCTGTAATAGTCACAGAGGTTATTCATGTTTGCGTTTTTTGGTTCTTGTTTTTGTTTTTTTAATATTCAAAAGACAGACAAGGTTTCTCTGATGCATAAGGCTTTAAGGACGCCTTTTGACTAGGAATTTGATCTCTTACTTCCAAAAAGCTTACTTATCGCCCCACCTTTGTAGACACAATGGTACCTGCGTACCCCCAATATCATCACCATAGGAAGATTAAATATCTTTTTCACTCAAGAACCTGCCTCTGCCTCTACCACACCGACTGATGAAGTGAAGTGACCTCGAGGAGAATAGTGGAACTACGGCCCCATGCAGCCAATAGGAACTACCACCCCAGCTGGGTATTTCAATCGCGCAGCTCTTAATGGCTTAACCTCTAAGTGCACGATATGTCGTTCACATTTGTGATCTATGATCAGACTTAACAAATCCTTTGATGACTGGTTATTACAATGAAGTATACTTTACTCTGATAAATATAGATATAATGATAAATCACACCATAACGCAATTAGTCCTACTGATTATACTCAATCGCAGAGATTAGTGCATGCCTTTTTCTTTGTATATATTCCACCATCCATATTCTCTCACAAGCTACTTGCGATAGATAAAAAAGAAAAGAAAAAAAAACCATGTCCCAGGTTTGAAATATGCATTCTCTCATAGTACTCACAACTTTATCATCACTCAATTTAAAAAACCAAAATTTTTGCTGCACTCTAGTATATGTAACATTCTCATAGCTTTCTGGTTAATCATTATTGATAGCTTACTCTCAAAAATGACTCTCTCTTCTGAGAGAGTGTGCTTAGTGTGGGATATGTTTGGTCTGTCAAGTGAGTATCAAATAACATATAAGGACTATGATGTACATTCAAGAATAAAATCTGCGCGATAGATACGGCATTTATAGACAAGCTTCATCCAGCACGGCTCATCCAGTATCCATTGATAAATAAACTGCCAATGAACACGTTTAAGTATGAGCGATACGATTCGCTCAGGTTCTGTGTAAAAGAATGTGTATTTCTATCTCAAGTAACATTATTTCTATGTACCATATGCCAATGATGTTGATATAGCATATCATACTAAAGATTGTCCCTACTACTTAAAAGAGAAAAAGCAATCACTGCTCCAATATAACAACATGACGAGTCTAATCTTGGTGCTTATGTTAACCATTTTTTAAACTTATTCATTATCTGAAACAAGATGTGTGGTCTGCACATAGTGATTCCATGTATGTATCTCGCCACATGATTCAGATTCAGGGCTCGCTATTGCTTCTACACTTATGACTGATGTATTTCTTAGTCCCACGTGAAGAAACAAATGAGCTTCAAGTAAAAGGGATAATTCCCCCAGACAACTTCATATAGTGAGAACTTATCCGACTGAAAGCCAACTTACTCGAAAGCCATGAACCGGCAGAATTACAAACGCCTGCGCAATGAATTCCCAGGACAATATCCGGTAAACAGACTTCAGGAGAAAAATGCATACCGTATGAGGAAATTACATCGGCAAGAATAGGCAAGGAGATATTTATAAGCTTTAGTCAACTCTATGTTACACAGTAAGCTGAAAATAAATAGAGGCATTACTACCCAGTCTACGTAACGAGTAATCTATCTGTTGTGAGTAATCATATAGATTTTAGATCCCTATAAGAGATTGCCAAAAAGCTATTTAGATTATTTGTGAGAGGTTGACTTCTAAAAGGAGATTTTGCTGAATAAGATGAACAACACCACCTAATGGCTATTGAAAAAGAGAGCTGTTTACCTTATTCACAAATCGAGATCTCTGCTAGTCTACAAATCTTTTTCCTTAAGAGCTAGAATGTTGGTCTGAAAAATTAGAAGCGAAAGGCCTTAGTTACAGATTAAAGTCTCTTACAGGACATTAGAACAAATACATAATATGAATCTGAAATTAAGTCCTCCATCCTCAACTCACCATGAGATCCCTATAGTGCTAGCAAAATAAATAAATGAGTACTGAGTAACAATCACAACTCAAATACATGATTAAGAATCCACAGCGTTATCATGTCAGCATCGTTGACTCTATATAATACCAGGCTCCCCATCGCCCTCTACGATTGTGCCCACATACCAAAGCCGAACAAAATGCACAAAACAGTTATATGAGCTGCGCTCAGGAGAGCAGAGGAGCTGTGGAGGCTGGATATGTGCACACTCATAAGGGTGAGGATTAGAGCATGACTCCTCTGTGTGTACCGACGGGTGTTTTATTGCAGGCATGCCTTGGTAGTCCAGAGCGTGCTCCTATCTTAAACATCGTTTCCCCAAATGCCCAGGTCGATTTAAATCCGTGAGCTCTCATCCACACAAACACCTATGTGGAGGAAGGGGACTTATCTACTTGACTCCTCTACTCTTAGCTTGCCGCTCGATGTCCTCGCGTGGACTTCGAAGAGAGCGTTGGTTACATCTATGCGATCTATGTAGCGAAGTATAGAGGGAGCACTCCAAGTTTGATCAATGCAAACGATGATGGTATCTATCAATCTTTCTATATTATGTATGTAGGCAGGGGACTAACTTCTCCCTCTAAAGACCACGCCCTAAAGGAGAATCTTCCTGAGAAGGAGCTTTTCAATTTGTGGAGAGGCAATAATTTGGGGGAATGTGCTATTAGTGTAGATAGATCCAAGGCATCACTACTCCACCTATATTTCTTGCTCCCTCCTCCGCATATGTTGTTATGAGATTGCAGCAGACGACTTCACTGATGTACATGAGGTCCTTATCATCTTCTTAACGCAAATATATATTCCACTGTAGCGATGTAATGATAGTCATGTCCATCTGCTTGCGTCAGGCGCATGAGACACTTTGTCTCACGTATAGGTGTCGACAATTGCCTGTGTGGTGGTCGTACTGTTTGGGTGAGGCTATAATCTCTATTTAATATAATGTAAAATGAATAGACATATGTTGTCACAGTGTCAAAGCTATTGCATAGGCGCTCACAGAGAGTGTGTAGACTTATTGTAATTGTTAGTCTAGAATGTATGTGATCAGTTTCTCAGTCGTAGCATCCTTCACTATGTCTTGGCGGACAATAGCTTCCACAGGGTGTCAGAGTGCAAACGCGGAGTAGTCGGATCCAAGTCCCTTCTAAGACTTTTGCTTCTAGTAAGAATGAACTGTGAATGTTTATGTATCTTCCGAATTCTTATCAACTAGGAGCAGAGCGCATCGTGACTTGAATAAGAGAGTAGGCCTTCTGTCCGCGACATCCTGGATGACAACCTTTCACCCTAGTTGCCATCTCTAGTCCTCAGCACTCTCATTCGCTCTACTCCAATGGACTGCAATGCTCAAGGCTCGTTTGCTAGCGTTGTTCGGTTTGATCTGTGGCAAAGGGTGGGGATATGGTAAATAATATAACCGTCTATTTATTTTTCAAGCTTAGTGCTACAAGATTGCGACTAAGCAATCTCGTAACTCTTGTCAGTGTTGTTCTCTACTGCCTCAGTTTTCCTCCGAGTTCTAGTGGCGATTTCAGGCTTGTGCTCTTTACAAAATCGGAGTGGTAGCTTCACTACTTCCTCGTGTGGTTGGCTTTTTTTTTGTTGGTTAGTGAGTCTTCCTCTCGTAGAGTGTTAGCTGCATAGACTGTAAATTATTGACATCATCCCCTTGCACACCGTGCACCCATTCCAGCGTTAAAAGACTTGAAATTGAAGATGTGATACAGCAGTCCCCATGGAAAGAAAACAGTGACTATTTCCCTATAGGATTGGATTGTTCATTCAAGATCCTTATATAAATAGCCTCCCATTCTATACTACTTTCACTAGCTTAAATTGGATATTCAAAGTAAATTAGATTGTATTACCAGAGTTTATACCTAGATGCTATTGTTTAAACCACTTCCTTGCCTGAACCAAAGGATATTATTTTCTCTGGCATGTTACTAGGCAATGCCATTCACATGCAGAATACATGTTATTAATTTCTCGTGCATTTGTGCTCATTTTTTCAAGTTAGTTTTACACGAGGTCGGAAATAAGTCTAGCATGTAGTGCTGTGATATTATAGCCCTTAAGCTGAAGCCTCCATTGTCGCTTCACAAGGAAGCAATAGAAGTGAAGATTTCTTTCTGGTCTACCTGTCAAAACACTTTGTATAATCAAATCCTATATATACAGAATATTGAATTGTATTTAGTGGGCTTCTTCGTAAAAGGACCTATATTATCATTATAGAATGTTGATTCCTTTAATAATCACATTGCACTCCTCAGAATCGTCCACTCAGAAAAATTGTACTGATATAGCAATGTTGCTACTGGAGAATGAAGAACGTGAGCCTTATTATTCTAAATAGCATGGATATATTGTGCGTTTTGAAATGTAACATCATTTTAGCTTTTATTTTTAAACTCACTCCACTAGACCCGCTCATCTATCCCCCTCACACTACACAACAGTAGGTCTCATATCATTTTTTATAGTCGTTACTAATCAGTGTACCCAAGGTGAAGTTTAAAGACCCAACAAAAAATGAGGAAAAGTGTTATATCGGCTAAACTGAACTTTTGAAAGGGAATGGTTATTTCTTTTTATATTTTTATATGTCATCATAACAACGTTGAAACAAGAAAAGCCCATAGCACATATCTAGTTTTTATCAGACGACATACAAAATTCTTCAGTGTATTGTTCACATTGTACAATAAACCAAAGTCATGATTTAGTACAATTACAGAAAAGTATGATGTACAATTCATTCCCTAGGAGCTGAATTGATTTGGTTTGATTCTAAATCTTATTTATAGCCTAAGATAATCGGAATGGGTTGGTATAGGGCGCACATTGAGTGCCCCTTCTATTTCCAATACTCTCCCTCTCCATACCACTGAATTTGCGGGGAGATTGGGAGTGCAGAGTATCAAGAGTAGTGGTGGAGCGCCAATCTCTGTGAGTTTTGAGGCCAGTATATCTATTGGTTCATATGGTTTCGTTACCAAAGTGGATTCCAGGAAAGGCGCTAAAGCTACACAGAGAAACCGCTCGTGTCTTATTTCGAAAATAACAACAAATAAAACAACAAAGAGACCAAATGAATAACTCGATACAGACAGACAGAAAATCTATCGTGGTAACTACTATATCTCTCTCGTATAGCCTTCCGGATACTTTGAGTGGAGCTCTTATAAGCGATCTTCCTCCCTTACGTTTGTTACCATACATAATTGCGTCTTAATGCTCTTATGCATGGGGAGTCACGATAGAGCATGCGGTGGTCACATTCCTATTTATGTAGGATGAAGGAAGGAGCACCGAAATCCTAGTGACAGTTTACACTACGTTGTTATAATATAAGGAAAACTGTACTTGATTATCGTATGTGTTCATAATGGCCACAGCTATTGCGACTCCCCTAACATTCTGTAGAATCACGTGCCGTACGTGTTTACACGTGTCCTCTTATCTAAAAGAATAGAGCAACTTTCTAACCTGTGGAGTCCTCTTCGTGCATTTCCAATTCGTCAATTTCCTCCTCCAGGAACCAAGCACTCCTGTGAGGCTTATTTTGAAAAGAGCACTCCACATGGACAACGGACTAAGGTTTCTTGAATAGAATAGAGATAGAAATAATCAGAAGATATTTGGGCTAGAGTGATCTTTGGATCTCGTCATAAGTGATCTCCACTATCGGGAATAAACCATGGACCCTGAGGACACAGCCTCAGAAAGAAACACAGCAGAGAAAGAAAAAAAGAGGGCGGGGCGTGCTGTGGCGATGTCCTGTACGCTGGAAATATATGTTGCTATGATGATTGAATAACGTGAAACACTGATTGGGCCAGTAGCCCAAAGGCAGGATAAAGATGTATACCGATATAGCGAGAGTTCGTGTGCACAGTAGAGGGAGACCTATTCGGTTCGAGATTGGTGGTTCTAGGTCGTGAGGGTAGTAGGAGACACGCATCGCCATAGGCTCGACCAGCTCTGAGGAGCGCATAGAGTCATGGATAGTGTTATTAAAAGATACGTGTGAGAGGAGAGGAAGACGATTGACAGAGAGAGAGAGAGAGAGTAGTGCAAACAAATAGCAAAGGAGCATTGCTCGTAGAACCGCGAGCTCAGAACAGCAAGACAGAGAAGAAAGCGGAAAACACAGGAGAGACAGATGTAGAGAGAGAGAGAGAAAGAAGGACTGGACCCTTGGTGCGATGCTGCACAGCTAATAAGGGTTTTGTCCGTTTTCTTTCAAACTTACCTTCTATTTTTTTATTAATTAGCTATAAATCAGTCTTAATTGTTTAAAACTGGTAATGTTTTGTTCTTGGCCCAAGAAACTTAGTGTACTTGGCACACTTATCTGCGTAGCTTTCTTCCCTCGAGCGTTTAAAGCTGCGTCTATCGAGTTGAATTTTATGTTTACAAAGAGGAACGCTACAAGTAACATGAAGTTTCTGATTTTCTATAAATTCTTCTACTGAGTGAGTATTCCGTAGGGATTGACAAAAGAAGCTGCAGACAAGATTTTCTGAATTAAGAATGCTTCTGAGTGTTTCTACTGTGTACATCTATATCACGAAGGTTACATGAATGACGATGTGTTGTAAACGAGTATTATTTTTTTGTATAAAATCTAAACATATATTTGATAAAAAACAGGCAATGTTCTGATTGGGCCTGTATTAAAGAAATTCAAGAGTGTGTTGTGGGTGGTGAACAGAGTTTATAATGTAAGTAAGAAAGACCAATATATACTTTTAATTATAGGTTCATTAGAGAAAGTGTGCGATATACTGTAAATAACTTCTTATATCAGTAGAACTATGATGGAACTTTGTGTATTCATGAGGTGTGCAGCAAGGTGACGGTTTAGTCATCTTGTTGCACAATTACATTCTGTTGATTACATTGGTACACCGTTGGATTTTAACTAAGTTCCATTGAGAACCACTGTTCTCCCACTTCTGCTAAACAAAGTCAAATGTGTCTTGTCAATGCGCTACTGTGTACAAGTTCATTGATGACAGGAAATAACACAGTACAAGATGATACAAAGAATAATGAGAATTCTTTCCCACCTCTCTCCGATGACTGGATCTTTGTTGTACCCACACATGTGCCCGTGTGTTGACCCACACATGTGTACACAGTAGCATTTGACAGACACATGACTTTGTTTCAGCAGAGTGGGGTAACAGTTTCTCCAATGGACTAGTTTAAAACCGTGTGTACAATGTAATCACAGAATGATTTGCCAGATGACTACCGTTTCACGCTGTCTGCCTCGACACAATGCTTCTCATTGAACATACATTACAACATTTGCATTCTGCGTTCATCATAGTTAGTCCTATTAACAGTGGAAAGGCTAGCAGTCAGTGTTACTGTAAAATCACACACTCCTAGCCCTATTAGTAATTAGTAAGCAAGTTTCTACTATATAAGGTCTTCTTTTGGTGATGCAGCACAATGTGATAAAAAAACAAAACATTATACCCAAGTCTAAACAATTTAAGATGATTTGATTAGTGTCACCTAACATTAATTAAAAAACAGTAACTAGGTAAAGATTGGAGTGCATACGTAAAAACATCAAAAACACAGTCTATCCTCAGCTGAATTCAAGATGCACCAATCTGTTTTATCATATAAAGAGAGACTTTACAAAAATAATATGTTTACATCTATCACCACAAGGTCACCGTATTTCTTATTCTCTTCTCTCTACATCTCTCATGATACTACCAATACGGTCTCTCTTTCAGAATCTGTCAACTTGTCTCACTCGATCTCTGCTCTCTTCTCCTCTTCTTCTTCTCTCATCGTCTACTCTACTCTCTCCTTCTCACTCCTTTCCATCTCACCGGAATCAGATTAAAACCACCGTTATTCCGTATATACGAATCTCAATCGTTAACTGTAGGCTTCTCCTTCTTCTCTGTAACGATTAAAAATTGCCAGCAGCCATCTAGCTTTGCTGCGACAAGCGTATGCCCCGGCCTCCTCCTCCTAGTACTGCTTCATTCGTCGTGACCGGGGCTTAGTAGGAAAAGCTTCTCCTTGTCCCTCACATTCTTAGTGCATGTCTCCTGAAGAATCTTATCACCATATTTATCACTATCCCCATGCCACTTTGGCAGATACGATGGCACCAATCAGACAGAGTTGCTCTTATTCCCTACTCTCCAAGTACAATCAAAATCACTTGACAAGCCAAAGGCGTGGGCAAGTACTGTGCTATTGTGTGTCCAGGAATTACCCGTATTGCCCGAGGAACACTCCCACCAATCCACTGTTTGACAATCACGCCCCGCACCTCTTTTTTCTTTCTCATAACTGTGTTCCTTCTGCAGGGACTGGATTTCCCCTTTCCTCTGGTCCCAATGAAAAGATCCTCCAGCCAATCCACTACTTTTTGGAGGAATGAGTCCATAGTTTTGTCCAAATTGAGAGGTCACTCAGGCAAAAATATGCATCCTGATATTCACAATCAGTTCTCAGAGATTGAGCCTGTCCTGAGCATGCTCAGTAGAGAAGAAACCGCGGCGGGTATGCAATGCGAAGTGAAAAAATAATCTACATTCTCCTATTAAACAAATCAAGAGACACATTGAGCGTAGAGAATTACTGCGTATCTTCCAATAACTTTACATAAGAATATGTCTCTTTATATCCACGAGATCCTCTCCCATAAAATAAAACATTTTATGTACCAAACTATGATTGAAGATATCCACCTCTCTACCAGAGAATGTTAGCGAGTCCGCAGTCTGTGGCCATTCCAATAGGGACTATACTCGATCGTAAGTATTAAAGCGCTTGAGCTAAAGCTTAACGCTTTTGAGTTGCTCCAACGTTCAGCAATATGATGACCTTACCCTCAGACAACCTGCATTAGGAAGAGAGAGAGAATGTATACATAGTCGACATTGCTATAGCACTAGATATTCCACCTGTTTTAGTGTTTTATTTCAGGTTTTTGTTTTTGTTTTTTTCCAAGACAGATTGTATACCGCGTTTCTCTTGTGTAGCTTAGCGTGTCTTGCATTTACCATAAAATGGAATCTCACATTCATGCCCCTCAAGTCAAACCCAAGGCTAAATAGATCCATCATAACTTACATCATGAGACGATCCACCAGCTCAATACTCGAACCTCAACCGAAAGTGATGGGTCAATGTTTAAAGGTGCTCAGGAAAGCATGCGCGAACTAATTCCGAACCCGAGGTGGATCATTGTGTTCCATAGCGAGTTTCTATTAACTAATGTACCATACTAAAAATATTTGATACAAAAACAACCAAGAATGTCCATCTCCTTGTGAAAAGACTAAATCACTGAACTCATGACGTTTCGATGTTTTCTCTTTGCCAAAGTTATTTACAATTGTTGAAGAATACTGAAAAATTTGACAGTTGTCCTCTTGGAGTAAATCAAAACAGTGTTTGTGTATAGGCATGTAGCTCTCAGTAATCTTTTACGTGTTTCAAGACTTTTTGACGCTGAAAAATATAGAAAAAACACACAAATAAAGCACATACCCATTAAAAGAATATACATGACATATAAGGAAATCAGGTGCTACCACATGTTTTTCGCTCAAATGTTTGTTTTGTGCTTTACTTTGGTTACATTGATTGAACTACTTTAAATATTTACTGTAATCCCCTCAGTTAGTATTGTTTTGTTATGTATGGGGACAAGTGTGCCAATATGTATGTGAGCTCTTAGTAGCTAAGAAATTGTTTCTAATAATAAACAAAGACCTATATGATAATACACATATATTCCACAGTGGATATTCCCATATTACAATATTAAGAAAAGCTTCATTCCAAATGGCAACAATGTGTTTCAGAATTTGACGCGCAGGCACGTTTATGAGTCCAGTGTTAAAGAATCAACAATTCATAATGAATAAGGTCCTTTACAGAAGAACCCATATAAAACAATATTCTGTTTTGATTGATTAATAAAAGTGTTTTGACAGGTAGCCCAGAGCAACTTCACCTTCTATTCTTCTGAGCAATGGGTTCAGTAAGGGCTAATTCAGCACTCATGGTGACTTTTCGACTGAAACTACTGAAAAGCACGAGAATTAACTATCTGCATGATGGCATCTGTACAGCAGAGAAAATAATACCTTGGTTCAAGGCAAGGCAAGGGTTTAAACATAGCATTCTAGGATAAACTGGTAATCAAGTTATTTTTGATCCTTAGTTGAAAGGTAAGATTTTGGAGTTTTTAAGGAATCTGAATGAACACACCAATCTATTGAAAAGCTGTTTCTTTCCAATGGACCCTGCTAGTCACATCTTTTTCAGTTTTTCTGAAATGGGAGGCAAAATTTACAGCTTCAGCTAAATATTCAGAACTCACTAACACAAGCCTCACAGGGTGGAGTGAAAAACTAACATGTTAAAATCCACAGTTTTGTCACAGACCACGTTTTTACCTCCCCACCCTTTGCCACATCCAAACCGAACAAAGCAAAGCCTTGAGCTGCATCAGGAGAGCAGAGGAGCTGAGGCTGGATGGCACTAGGTGAGGTGTCTCCGGTGTGCAGGGCTCCATCAGCATCGTTCTCTCCGACTTCCGTTGCCCTGAACCTGGGGGCTATGTCGCCAGCAGCGAGGATGCTGACTGAGAACTGTCACATCAGCAACCATTACAATCTGGGAGCCAAGTTTGACTGCAACATATGTCTTCAATTTTAATAGCCCAGCTCCCCAGATGCCCTAAAGGAGAATCTTGCCTGAGAAGGAGCTTTTCATGTAAGAATAATTTGTGTTAAGTAGCTCAGTGACCTGTTTGTTAGGTTAGAGCTGACAGTTTGTTTATATTTCTAAAGGGGTATGATGAATGGGGGAGAAGTTGATGTTAATTAGCCCAAATTGTTCCTAAGAATGTAGAGGCCTTTGCCAGTTTCATTGTTTCTGTTTCTTTGCACATTTTAAATAATTGAATGAAGCTCAGACCATTCATCATCATTTCAGGAAAGATGGAAATAAGTGAATTTAGCAAAGGCCTGCATGTGTGACGGAAGGTGTCACTTTAAAGGGCAATTAGATAAGACATCAACTCGGGCTAATGCAGACTAGTCGAACTCATTTGCATAAAAATATCAAACATGAACGTTTTCATCTACTTCATTAATTATCTCTGTCATCATAGAAGGATATAGCTTTTCATTTTGAAGACCCCTTAAAGAAGTAGTGGTGTGTATCAAATTGAATCCTTGGCTTCTGGACAGAAAGCTGTATGTCTACACCTCGTTGAAATCTTCCTTCCCTTCCCTAATATCAAAGAGCAGCACAAGGGAATGTGTTTGATGAGTAGCTCCACACCTGGCCAGGGTGATTGTGACAAAAGAAACATGTGGGGATTCATATAGTGAATTGTGCAATGAAGATCCGACGTGCCAGTGGGATGTACTTGTGAAACCTTTTTCTTTACTTATTTCCCTATGAGCTAAATTTCATAGTGATATAATCTTAAACCTAGGAGGTAGCTCCTGAGTTGACCTAGCACTTTTGTGTAATTAAAGGAATATGAATGGAATATTTTATAAGCATGTGTAGAAATATATATGTTATGTGAGCTCATATATTGAGTTAAAATAAAATGAACTAAATTAGAAAGTTTATGACTTTTTTCCTATTTTTTAATCCTCTTTGGAAGACATTCTTTTTTAATTTATGCACATAAAATACCACAGGAAGAGATGGTATAAATTTGTGGACTGTGGAGAATGAGTGAACATTTTTGAATCAGGATCTTTAAAAGGGGTGAAATTTGAGTATGATTAAGTTAGGAAAAAGCCTCGCTCAGAGCGGAAGTCAGAGACTCTGTATACATTATGGGCATGTCATGGCTTTTAAAAAGTTATGTTAGACTTCTATACAAATTGTGAAGGAATTTGTATAACCCCAAACAAAATTCTGTGTGGTTCTGAACTTTTAAGTAGGGGGGAGAGAGAGAGATAGAGACAGAAAGAGACAGACAGACAGACAGACAGACGGGGGTGGGAGGGTGGGGAGAATGAGTGATAATGCAGGTTAGGATTCTGGTTAGGAGCAAGCCCTACTGTTGGGTGGGCTGTTGGTTTTCTTGATCACATTTTCTTGGGAGGAAACGATCTTATGACTTACAGTATCTATGCCAATGGGTGGATATATGCTCTCTAATTGGTATTTATTAACGAGGCCTTCAGTTTGATGTCTGAGTGTCAGAGCTGTGCTTGCTGGCTTTGAAGAAGGTTGATTTTGCTTGAGTTCAGTTACATTAACTCATTAGAATTCTGCTCTGCTTCAACCCACTCTTTGTTTACTTTCTTATAATTAAGATTTTTTTGAACAACTGATTTCAGAGTGTTGGCAGGAACCCATTCCCCACTTGGAGACTTAGCCTGACAGGAAAAAAATTACAACAAAATAAATATTCACAGTAAGAACTTGTAAGTATTAAAAAAAAGTTTTAAAAAGTCTTTTAGTTATCCAGTCCATTAACTAACCAATTATAAATGACTTACTAATTATCCTTATATCATTATTCACCTTGTTCCTAATTTCTTTAAGTGTGAATCCTACAAAAAATAACATTTGTAGAAAATTTTTAAAATCAAGTTATTTAAAATTAGAACTTGTATGTATTATGACATACTAGCAACAATATAAGAAAATGATTACAAAAGTGAAAGATCATCTAATATAAAGATATGACCTATATATGTACATACATAAGTATATATATTTGAATGTTTCATATAAATAACTAATGTTATGTTCTCAATTATATTTTTAAACATTTGCTTTTATTATTTTCAATTATGTGTGTTGTAAGTGATAAGTGTATCTAAGTGCAGGTTCCCTTAAAGATATGACCTATATATGTACATACATAAGTATATATATTTGAACATTTCATATAAATAACTAATGTTAGGTTCTCAATTGTATTTTTAAACATTTGCTTTTATTATTTTCAATTATGTGTGTTGGAAGTGGTAAGTGTATGTAAGTGCAGGTTCCCTTGGACATCGAAGGGGTCAAATACCCTTGGAGCTGGATAACAGAAGGTTGTGAACTATTTGACATAGATGCTGGGAACAGAAAGAGATCATTCATAAGAACAGGATGTAGTCTTAACTGATGAGCCTTCTCTCCAGCTCCTCAACTGTACCTTTAAAGATGATGATGATTATCATTTGTGAGTGAGTGGTGTGGTGTGTGGTGTGTGTGTGAGAGAGAGAGAGAGAGAGAGAGAGAGAGAGAGAGAGAGAGAGAGAGAGAGAGAGAGAGAGAGAGAGAGAGAGAGAGAGACAGGCCTATGCATAGGAGGCAGGAGGACAACTTTTGGGAATCCTTTCTCTTCTTCCCATGTGAGATCTATGCATAGAACTCAGGACTCAGGTTACCAGGCTTATATAGCAAGTGTTTCTACCCATTGGACTATTTCACCTTCCCCCTAACGATATTTTAAATTTCATGATATGAAAATCATCTAAACACTGATGACACAATGTTAAAAGTGCTACTTCACTTTTCTTTTGAAAACCCTAAAATAGTGCCTAGGAAAATGAAAAACAAAATAAGACAAGATTTTCTTTCATATATATCTCGATGGAATGAAATATGTTCTCTGATTGGACGAAGTACCTTTTACCCGTGTCTACAGAGGCACAAGGCGGCAGTGTTTTTTTCTTCAAATACTTTTAAGCTAATCTCTACCAAAAATTAAAACCACATGGGAAAGGATATGCTTTTATATAAAGCAAACAAGGTCAGTGAGCATCTGCCCCAAGATTACAGGTTCACTCTTGGCTGTCTCTTTTTTTAACTGAAGCTAGCAGATGAGCTGGTTATCTGCAAAGTCTTTTTCCTTAAGATGGTAGCCTTGGAAGTACACTCACATCATTCCAGCCTCAGGATAGATGAGAAAGGAAACACTTAAAGTGAATGAAGAAGAAAAAGTAAGAGGTATATTTATGTGAAAAATGATTACTATGTGGGGTTATCATTTGTAGAACTGTTAAGTAATATGGCCTTGAAGTGATTTTATAGGCTGCTTCTACAGAATGGTCCTGGGTCGGAGTAACCTTCACAAGGGAAAGATAGCATGAAATGCAAATGGTTTCAGGCCACAGAAAATTCGAGAGTTCTTCTCTCAATGAACTTGAGTTAGCAGAAAAATGTTTTACTTTCTTGCCATTGAAGGAAATCATTTAAGTATAGTGATGAAATTTATGTATCCATATTTCATTCAGGTAATAGAAAATATAAGTAATTGACTTCTTATTTGGTCCAGGATACTCAATTAATATTGTATTCAGAGTTTTTCCTCAATTAAAGAATGATTAATCGATCAGAATTTATTTATTTTAGAAGTTGTTAGCAGTCCTCAAAAGAGCCTTTAAAAGCAATTTGAGGAAGAAATATGTGATTGTTTAAGAATCTAAACTAAGCATACCAGAATGGCCATGGACCTTTTTCTCCTTCTAGGTTACACACACACACACACACACACACACACACACACACCACACACACAGGTTTATGAAAAAAATTCCCCTTAAGGAAGTCATTACTTTTTCTATGAAGGTGAATGTAACCATACATAGAAAGCCTCAACTTAAATAATTTTTCTTCTAATTTATATTAGGATGTGTATTTTAAATATTTTTAATTGTCATACTATTGCTAATCAAGACTTCAATTTCAAATTACTTTCCCTTTAAACATAAATGAATGACTAGTACTTTTTAATACTGTACTGTGTACAACTACTTTTCTAGGACCTCTGCCTAGATTACCATTAAAATTACCAGGTGTGGGAACTATGAGTGACCATATTTTGAAGGTGATGAATACTGAGGTGTAGAGAGGATGAAAACTTGACTAAAGTCACACAACTAGTGAATGACGGATTTATATCACTATCTGACCCTAAACTGTAGATTTGAATATAAACTTTGATCATCTCTTTCCAAGGCTACTCAATACAGCCTTTAGTTTGATTGAATGGTTAAGGATTCATACACAAACATCTAAAATTACTGAATGTACTATTCAAAAAACTCTGGAATGTTTTTCAAGAGAATATGACTGTGGGAGTTTGATTGAGAATGACCCCAATAGGCACATATATTTGAATACTTGGTGAAACTGTTTGAGAAGAATAGGAGGTGTGGCCTTGTTGGAGGAGGTGTGTCACTGGGGGTGGGTTTTGAATTTTAAAATGTCCATGTCATTTCCAGTTAGCTCTCTATGCCTTCTGTTTGTGGACCAGTTGTATCTTAGCTATTGCTCAAGTGTCTGCCCGCCTGCCTGATGCTGTACTCCCTGCCATGATGGTTACAGATTTTAACCTCTGGAACCATGAGCTCCAAATTAAATACTTTCTTTTATAAGTTGTCTTGGTCATGGCATTTTGTCATGGAAATATAAAAGTAACTAAGACAATGCCATTATGTTTAAAAGGCTTTTTATAGCATGAACATTATGTTAACATACCTATACATGCATCAAATCGTTTATCTTAATTTCATATTTTTAGCATATGACTAATGAGAATTGCTGGTTATTGTGTGGCAAAGTTCATACTATGTGGAAGGAATATGTTTGAACTATGGTAACATTACCATTTACTCAACAGTCCTGATACTGACCATATCATAACAGAGATATTCCTTGTTTAAAAACTATTATTTTGAAAAGGTTAAAAAGCAACAATAATTTAAAACAACTACACTTCAAGAAGTAGTTTGCAATGTTTTTCAGGTTTCCAAAAAGATTTTGAAGTTTTCTTTCGAAGCCAGCAGTATTTAGGTTCATAAAATAGGCTGGTTTTTTTTTTTTATCACTACACTCGAATAATGAGTTTGGGGATAATCTAGGCTTCATTAACTGTAGAAAATACATGTGGAGTTTTTGTTTTTTGTTTTGCTAACTTTAAGGGAGAGACCTTGTAAAGTTGAGTCCATTGTAGCTTATACAGCTTATTGAAGATAATGAGAAGATATAAAGTGCCCTAAACACATTTTTTTTTGTATTAAACTCCTAGAAAAAGTGAGTTTGATTATTCTAACATCTTTGCAGTTTCTAGCGGAATACAATGTCTTTACAAAAGGTGCTCTGATAAAGAGAAGGTAGAGAATCCACACACTTATCACATTATAATAAAAAAATAGTAACAAAACCCCAGATATAAAAAACCATATTTTCTTATTTGCACCTTTATTAATTTATTTTTCATAATTATAGATTTAGTAGCATGACAAAGTAGGAGAAGAATCAAATAAACAGGTAATGCTCTGTTACGTTAATTTATATGCATGTATGTATATAGACAGGTCATAGACAACGAACTCAATAGCTCAATGAATGTGGTGTTCTCCTAGAACACAGGGGTGTGAAGATGATGCAGAAAGATTGTGTAGGAATTGAGAGTAAAAATTAATATGAAGGAGCCATGCATCTAGAGATTAGGGTGTGAACTTTGGACAGATAAAATGAAGACATTTCACCCAGTCTATTGCCTTAAGTTTAATACTGAAATTATCATGTGTTGCTGTGGAATTGTAGACAGTTACTTACAAAGAGAATTATTCTTACAAACAAGGAAAGCCACTGTACAAATAAAAATAGGGAAGTATATGATTTAACTTATCTTAAACAATTTACTTTAGCTATATGTAGATACTGATTTGCATTTTTTGAAAGAATGAAGAAAACAATGAAGACCTAAAAAGGAAAAGTTTTTGGAAAGTGGTTATCAGGAAATTTTTACAAGGAAGCATATAGGAGAGATTGGGGAAATGACGAAGAGAAGAGAATGAACCAAGGAAGGGTGCACCATTGAGCCAAGTTAAAGAGTTTCAATACCACAGAACTTAAAATATAGTCTCTTTGCAGGGACTAGGGAGATAGAGGAGTTTTGTTTTTGGTTTTTTGTGCTTTTTTTAAAAAAATCTTCCCCTACTAGCTGTCAATTATTGGTTTATAAAAAGACATCCCCCTCTCTCTGCAGTGTGCTATCTGTGTCGACGGTAAGGAAACCCATTGAGAAAGACCTACAGATATCAGATGTTGGAAAAGAAATTGTACCAGGAATGTTACTACCATTCTTCCTTCCCTTTCCCCCTCTAAACCCTTCCACATACTCCTCATTGCTCTCCTTCAAACCTCATCATGGCTTTTTTCATGAGTTGTTGTTACATACATGTAAGTATTTTGTATAAGTGTGTATATTAAATACATAAATACAACCTTCTCATGCTGTATAATATTACTTGTACATGTATGTATCTTCCAGTGTGACATTAAGTACTGGATAATCAGTTGATGTGCTCTTACGTTGTTTCTCCTGTTCTTAGCATTCCTTAGCTGTCTGTAGTTCTTCCTGCAGGACTGAGGTCTTATGAGCTTTCTCCCATTTTTGTTAGTGTGTATATTGTTGTAGTCATTGTTCAGTTCATGTTTAGGCAGTGAGACTTTATGTGGGTAGCTTCTGACATTCCTAGAAGACATAATCTCACAGCAAATTCTCTGATCTTCTTGATTTTACAATCCTGTTTTGCAATTATCCCTGAGTCTTGGATGCAGGAGTTGTGTTGTAGATGTATCAGATGGGACTAGGCTCACAAGCTCTACATTTTGGTCAGTTGTGGGCTTTTTGTAATGGTATTTGTCTGTTGCAAAGAGAGGTTTCTTTGATGAAGGTATTTGTATAGATGAGGTAATATTATATATCATCTTACCTTATGTGTGGGTATAAGGATACACATAGGAATGTATTTAGGGATTATGCTAATTTAGTAAAGTGGAGGTTGTAAGCTCTCCTCCAAGTTCCAAGACTTCATCAGCCTGGGTAGTTGGCTAGGTTTCCAGTACCAGGCATTATGTCCTCTTATGAGAGGATCTTGAGTCTAATTAGAGAGCTGTTGGTTGCTGCAAGGTATGTGTACCACTAGTGTGCCCTCAAGGTTATTATGTCAGAAGGTTTTTTCTTGGTTGCTTCACTGCTTTTGGAAGCCTGCATGGTGCCTTCTAAGTAACATTAAAACCAGCCTCAGAGAGGAAACATTCAGGTCAGCTCAAGCTCAGGGACCCTGGGCCCTTTGTCTGAAGTGCATGGTGTCTTTAGCAGTAGGTCAACTGCTCACAAACTTCTACACTCAGACCAGGGAAAAGTCTGACTGGGAAAGGCTTTTCTCTTCCTATGGGTCTGAGATATTAGAGTTCGATGTGGATGTGGTCATGTAAATAGTACACATTCTCTCAGAACTTCATCTGCTTTCCACATATTTTCAACATTTCACATGAATGAAAGCATATGGCAATGTAGTCATATATGACTGGCTCCTTTTCCTAATATGTCTTCAGGTTCATTTATATTGCTTCATGCATCAATATTTTTCTTTTAAAAATGTTTTATTTTTTGAGAACTTTATATATGAGTACTATATTTATTTTCCCTCTCTCCTCATACCTGCTCATTCCTCATGTCCTTTTATTCTTAATTATCATCACACACCACACCTACTCATTCACCCTCCCACATACCCACACCCACACACAACTTTATAAACACAATATGCTGAGTTCATTTAGTGTTGCATGTATGCATATGTACTTAGGGTTTACTGCTTTGTGATTGAATCATTTGTCAGGGGGCTCATCCCTGGAGCAGACTGATTGATTTTCCCTTTCAATAGTCATTAATTGTCTATTAATCTGAGGGTGGTTCCTTGTGAGATTACCCTATCAATGTTGGTATGTTGATTTGTTGTCATTTTTCAGGTTATCTATCTATCTATCTATCTATCTATCTATCTATCTATCTATCTATTTATTTATTTTAGGCAACTGAAGTTTTTAAATTTCATGGGTGCAGCTTTTCCTGGCATGTAGAGAAGACACATTCTCATAGAAGATGCCCTAATCTTCTGGCTCTAAGAATCTTTTCATTTCCTCTCCTGTTCTATTCCCTGAGCTGTAGGTGTTGGGGCTGTGTTGTAGATGTATCAGCTGGGGTTGGACACACCACAGTCACTGTTCTCTGAATTTTGGCCAGCTGTGGCTTTCTGTAATGGTCCCTACCGATTGCAAAAAGAATTTTCTTTGATGAGCTGCAATTATCTATCTACTATATGGGGATAACTACTTTAGAATGCAGGTAAAAACATTCTGGGTTTAGGGAATGGCAGCAGAAGGTTCCCTATCTGGGTTCTGGGCTCACTAGCCAATAATTCCTATCGACCGAATCAACCCCACACAACATCAAAGATAACACACGAAACCTTGAACAAAATCCCAAAATCCAAAACACACAGCATAGGCCAACTCGCGCATACACTAGGAAAGACCCCGGAAAACGAACACACAGCAAGAAACGATCACAACCTCCCCGGTGGAGGATACTTAAGAGGATCAAAGGGGCACTGCCAGACAAGGGAGGAAACAAACAATAAACCACGGACGGATGCTGTGAACAACAAAAGACCAGAGGCAAGACACCTTCTAGGAGTAAGAAGGTGTCGTGGCCAGGTTCACCGTATGTCAGGTATGAAAACTTCAATGCCTGCATCTTACAATTGAGATGGGCTTCAAGCTCTTCTATTAAGAGTCAAATGGTTAGTGCATCTTACGTCGCCGAGTCTGATAAATTCAATCGACGCATGTATATGTACCATGATAGAAAATGGCTCCTTTGACCTTCTGTGCTGGTCATTGATGTGTTAGTAATTTGCACAATTGCACCATTACGAATGGTGGGTCAATGATTAATGTTTGTTTGTATAAACCTTCGCGTCCCCTCATTGTTCTTGTTGGACGGGTCAACTCTCTTTGTTGAATAGCCTACTAATAGGTATGCCTTCCACGAGGAGTCTTAACAGGTGACAATCAGTTCAATCTCCTCCAAGAGACGTGTAGATGCTGCATCATGTTAGCGGTGCTATTACTCGATCGGGAGGGCTCTTTCCAGCTTGGTTATGGGCACTCCAGGGGGAGTTGGCTAATATCCTGTAGTGTTTTTGATGGTTATTCACTTGGATTTCCTTCTTGATATGACATTTCAATTAGAAGTTTTCTCATTTGCTGGTTCTTATTTGTGGTTTTGTTTTTTAGTTTCTAATATTTCTGGTGACTTTTTGTTAGGGGATTTATCTGTTCTATTGTTTAAGTTTTTTTAATCTTGTGTATTTTGTGGTATCTGCTACTAGTATATTTTCATATTGTTGAGCTGTATTATTTTTTCCTTCGGCTGTGGTTTACTAAAACATTCCATCATGTATTGGTTGATTATTTAACTTCGCGCATAGGAATTTGCTTAAGTATAGGTCACTCTCCTTCTGTGGTTATTGTGACACGATCCACTGCATCAAGATGATGTATACTGCACCCTCTAGTCCCATCTGTTTACATCACTCAAGATATATTTATCGCTTTTTCTGAGACAAAATGTGGGGATTGTAAGGTTAAATGTCTGTTAGATTCTCCTATCACTTATAAGACGACGTGCTAAAGTCACTCACTCCTCGGACCATATATCACATTTTTTATTCATGGTTCAGTAAGTAGCAGCAGTTGAGCATGTAGGTGTTAGGTTCATCCAAATCACCTCATACGATAGAATGATGTCGGAGCTAGGATTAGTATAATATATATACCGAGCACTGCATATCTATCATCTCCACGCATCAGCGGCAGGCCTATTGACGACACCGTACTTAATCTAGCCGTGGGGAAATTTAGGACAACAGAGTATTATAGTTGGTTATTAGGATATCTTTGGCTACAATAATCTTAACGCATATATACTGGTAAGAGCTGTGTTATTAATATTATATTCACAGGGGACGTTTCATTGGTCACGTTTCCACTGTGTTACCGAGAGATGTGTCTTCTGCTACAGTGAGGAAAGTTTTGAACTCATCGCCACCCAGAACACTCAGCAGTGCATAGATAAAATACTATCTTTATATGGACCTTGTAATACTATTGAAATGTATACTTAAATTTTAAATAATGAAGTGTCATATAACATCGCAGTTCTTCTAAAGATTTGCTAGTAAAATACAATTGATGACAATCATTAGTAGTATTGTAATAGATATCACTTTAGAGAAAATTCTTCACGCAAGGCTGTATGATACTTAGTGATGTAGCAATTCATTGATATAATAGATTTAGTCATAATGGCAGCGGTATGATGGAATACAAACTTCCCTTGCATGTAAATAACTGTCCATTCGGCCACAACAAGTATACTTTATAGATACCATTACAATCAATTCTATTATAATCCAACCTGATGTAATACAGAAAAGCTAGGACGTAACCATTGTGAGGGATCAATGATGTGGATTTTGGTGCTGCATTTTGCTTAACTTGTTTCTTTTTTCAATTTCCTTGCATCATCGATAACCTCATTACAGTTCTGACCAACAATTTCCTCCAACGAGCATATGTAGGGAATATCAGTACCAATTTAGGTCGTTTATTCATGAATGATTGGACTTTCTGTCACTCTAGGATCCTACGGAGGATCACAAATATCCTACGATGCTTCAAGGACAGAGTGACTCACTACTGTAGTAGCGGTCCAGGATGAAGGGTTTTCGCCCCTGACAGAAAGCTGTGTGATAAGTTCGAATGGTTCCCGTAACAAATACCATCCGACTGGCAGTGCAATTGCACTACTCCCACGTAAAAGCATGGCCACTTTATCGGCTCCATATTGATCCCTCCGCCCTATTATGAGTGGACTCTTTAACTAAGGGTTATTGATCAATACGAATTACACTGGAGTCTATTTCCAATTAAATCGAAACTACAAAAGCAGTAGTTTCGCTAGTGCTTTTACGGCTCAAATACAGTTTCCCTCCGGAGTTTGTTGCGCTAAGTGGTGTTGTGGGCCCCTCAAGTGTGTTTTCTGGGCCGTAGTGTGTGCCTTCTTGGAAATGAGTAAGTCCCGTCCTGTTGTTCTGGCGTAGAGTGCTGCACTGATGAACTTGTTCCACCCGATATACAACACAGGGACATGGGAGAGTTATTGAATGACGTATGTTCACACTGTCCGAGATATGGAGGGGAATGCAAGGCAGGCGACCTTAAATCTTCCAGTATAATATATTGTGTCTTAAAGCCTCTCTCTGGTTAGTGGGACTCATAAACATGGTATTTAAATGTTCTTTTAACTCAATTTATCAAAGTATAAACTAATGCTTTCACTTAAAAATGAAAAAAAAGTGATATTCTACATTGATCAGTTATTGTCGATCGTTTCTGGTTATAGCAAATAATTAACATGTGAAAACTTCGAAAGGATGGAATCTATTATTTTTTATGCGTAGTTCCTGAAAAATTTCAATGAGCAAAGTGAGGCAGTTTCATAAATCATCTGAGTTAGAAAACCTTACATCATGTGCTGATTAAAGCATGTTTATTCTCACTTCTTATTCTTCTTATTCCTAGTGGCATATCGTTGTTGAAAATATGTGAGGGCTCCTAAGGTGTTTTCCAGTTTCTGGCTATTAGAATAAGGGATCTGTGAACGAGTAGGTCAGGCAATGTCTGGTGATAGCGTAGAGGATATCCTTTGGGTATGTGGAACCAAGAGAGGTATAGTTGGGTCTTGACGTAGATCAACCTAAGTTTTTGTTCGAAGAGAAATGAACATATTGAAATTCTAGACAAAGACTGTGACAATGTTTTGCACTCCACAAGTAGGTGGAGGAGATCGTCGACTAGCATTTGGCAATCGTGATCCATTCCGTTACGTAGACCTATGTACAAGTGCTTGTCAGCTTTATGTGTCTTTATTTGATCTTAGTTCTAATCTCTAACAGGTTTGTAGATGAAATCTCAAAGATACATTACAGTCTGATTTGCTCCTCAACTGACTTCAACTAGGACATCAACGTCTAAGAGGTTGAATTTTACTCTTCAAATGTTTTCATTCTCATGACCTTGGCGCTGAGGCGCTTTGAAGTTCGCTAGACTGATTCTTTGTTCACTTTTCCTGGAAGGCTCAGCTTGGTAGCCCAAGGCTGTCCTCGAATTCCAGAGATCCCAGCCTGGGCTTCATGGCCACTTCCAGCAGTGTCTCGTGGATCTACAAGGCGTGCGCACTGTACCACTGATGCTAGCGGAACTGTTGAGTGATTGTTTGATAGCAGTTTGACCCTTGAAGTATTGTCCATTATTATTGAGTCATCTTCTCTCATGCGCACTTTTTCTAAATTGTACAACAAGCAAGTGACCTGGAGATGAAAGGGATACACCACTTGAACAGTTACTTTTGAGTCATGACTACCTGAATATGAATAGTCTCTAGAATGCTTTGTGAGTGGAGTCTGTTAGATAGTTTTGAGTAAGTGTTAAATTTATTCGAGTCCTTACAGATTCTTTATGAGAAACAGATGGCACTCATTTGTTGTTCAAGTCGCTGGTTCTATGTCATAAAAGCCACTGGACTTTGAATCCCAGTGTGTAATTACCAATGAAAAAAAACCTTGCAATCATCGAAAATAGATATCAATTAATAAGTTTAGGTCATACTGTGTATGGGGAGGCAGACATCTGGCAAGCCCAATGGCAGAGCTTCAAATAGAAGCTCAGTATCAGAAGATTACATGGCACTAACCCCATCAAGGTTCTTACTAATCTTTGTAAGGAACTTGCACATAAGATCTGAATCATTTACAGTAAGCGGACAAGTGTTAAATCTGGTTAGCTTTAGGAATTATCAGATGCATATGCACACACGTGTTACTAGATGTGAACTCAGGGCTGTATTCATGGAATATATCTTGAGAGAGATGACATTCGAGGAGTGATTGAATAGCTTCATAAAACAAAAATACGGCACCTCAGTTGAACTTTTTATGAGTCCTAATCACTAGATAGAGCTATCAACTATACAACACACATATAGAGAGAAGGAGCAAGAGGTTAAACCAGTCATGTTTAACGAAGGCAGTATACTCAATTGAAATCGTAGTATTCGCCGTTATACGCACATCCTTAAGGTATAGAGTGGATCGGTACAAAATTAATGAGTATTGGATGATAACCGTTACGCAGAAGGTCTATAGTCGACTCAATAAATACTTCCATTATACTAACTGGATATATGAGAAACGTCCATTTGCAGGAAGTAGAATTATGCACTAACAAACTCTCCAGCAGCCTTTTAAACATTGGCTAACTGGAAGGCTTTGTTACAAATAAGAAAGACCGATCAACAAATAGTTTTCGTTGGTGAGGATCTCGCACGAATTTGGTTACTGAGCTGTCCGGAGCCCTAGTTACCAACTCTAATGAGATTAATCCAATACGAGTGTCTACCATCTACTCCACTCCATCCTGACCTCGAACGTGCATCCAAGCCCAGAGAGTCTGAGCAATAGATAGCTCGGATAGCTTGAGTTCACAAGAAGGACATCAGTGACTTTAAAGGACATCACTTAGGAAGGCACTAGGCTCTAGAGAAGTGATTCAAGAATTGTTCGGAACCTTGTGTAGATGGTCATTCAGAGGTTTGGCTCTGTTATCGTTAGCGGATGTTTGCTTCTCGATTGAAAAAACTGCTGCTACCTACTTTAGACAAGCTACATACGACCACTATAATGCTCTCGCTTTTCTACTGACTCCATATAAGTATTTAGCGTATTGCATACAAGTTCTTCATTTGAAATCAGATTTTAGTAAACATACCACTTAATACACAATAATAGTTTGAATCACTCATTATCCTTTGATAAGCGTATTCAAAAAGAAGAGATTGCGGACGTATTTAATATGAACTCTCTATAAAGACCAAAATATGTTCAGTACCTGAATAAATTGTTTGCATTAATGAATTCTATTACTAACGATTAATTTGTAATAGTTCTCTTTATTAAGGGACTACGATATACTTGACATATTAATGAAGTCATAAGTTACAGGATTTGGATAGCGTATAACACATTAGTTTAGCATCCACAGATGCGAAAATCACACTTAGAATAAGAATGAAATTCTAATTCGAATTGTTATTTGAACTCTATATATACGTTTGTGCTTCATTTCATAAAACTAGAATAGCTCTTTCGACAGCATGACATACTGATGATATAGTTTTATTAAATCGATGGTATGATGTAGTATGTGTATGAGTGTTACAGTGACTTAGTAAAGAGATTGTTAGATGTAAAATAAGTATTTTAAGTTGTGAACACCTGATATTAATATAAACTATTGCTCATATACTGATATTATTCTTCTTTAATATTATCAGAAAAAATGACAAAATTATTCGGTCGGAATTAGTTTGTATAAAAAATACAATATCGAAGCATCGTATTCGAGAATATTATAATTGACCAATAGCAGCAATACTTGGAAGAAGGATATGTTGGCAATAGCGAAACGTACCAAGCTGTTACTGAAGAGTAGCAACAGCTGGATTTGTGGCTAAAGCAAGAGTAAGTTTAGCGGAGCGTAAAAATGTGCTGGGCATGATAAGATGATGTAAGAAGTAGATATTTATGCAACTATGTATAAAGAGACAGTTTGCATCTTCGGTCCACATTACTTATGTATTGCATTTGATCCTTATACAATTTTCTGAATGTTCCATGATACTATGTCGGATGGGTAGTGTTCCTAGTTCTCTCAAACTAGGAGTGAGCATTATCGCCTTAAAAGACTTCTCTGTCTGCTTTCATTGTGAAAATATTTATTTACATTAAGAATCCAGCGTCAATGACAGATTCACAATGCTTGACGAGGATGAGAATTGGTGTTATTAGCATTCTTCATTTTCCTTATAGAGTGTTCTAAACTATGCACATTACAGAATAATATAAATAATAATTTTTACAGCATACGTAGTGCAAGGGCTAGAATGTGGATACATGTATAAATATTACTTTTTATTAATATTTCAAAAAATGTATTTGATTATATAAATATCAACACTGGGCCAGTAGCACTTACTAGATAACATACGTGATTGGACAAACAAAGTCTTTCACCATCTAAATGCTCCCCTCTTTAATTCTACTTCACTGAAAGAGGAACTCTATATGTATTTAGGAAAGTTCTGAATTGCCTGTTAATTCATGCCAAAAACGTGCTATATAAACTCTAGTGAGCTCAAAATACAATGCACAGGATGTGTCGATACACGCAGTAAGGCCTGCCATTGGTATCAGTATGCTCATTGTGTGTGACTCCTCTTTATTTGTTATCGGTACTTTCACTCTCCATTCGTTCAGCTATGAGTAATTTTTCGCCACGCGCATAATTTTGGGATGTGCTAAGGTTGACACTCATACATTTTTTAAAATGTGCCCGGCTATCTTCCTACTAGGAGGCTCTCGTGATGTGCTCGGATAATAATTTACCTCGCCGCTGTGAATACAATCATTCGAAATTATAACTCTACATTTTCTGTGTATAACCTCTGATTTTAGAGAAAGACCAACACTATTAGATAATACTATGAAACAAGTCTCTTTGACTTCTTTTCAGGGGTATTTTAACATCTCCACCCTGACCTTCCCTCTTTTCACTGCCTCTTCTTGATAGGGTCCATGTTCTGAAATGATTAGTCTTTAGCACTTGAATATTCTCTAACATTTGCAGAAATAGTCCCAGAATGATCTAACATGTGTGAGCAAGTTAGTAAAGAATACTCAACCTAAGCTAAAAAGAACTTGTCATCAATATTATCGTAATGATAATTAGCTAATGTATATTCATATACTCACACTGCTTTGTCACCCCAGCACATTGTAACATGTGCTTGCTAATATTATTATCCGTTTAGTAAACTAAGGGTGGCTTGTGTCTTGCGTCTCCGTGTCTTTTACTGGTGGTACGGAATATGTCTTCTTTGAGTTTGCTTATACCGCTACAAGCTGGTCTAACAATCTTGAATACTCATATGCATACTGGGAAAAATACAAGGTGAAAGTAACTTTCAGAATATATTTCAAAACGGGTTAATAGGCTAACTAGTCATGACGAGTGGTCACAGTCTGGATATTAGCAATCAATCATGATGTAGCCGATTACACTTGTGAGTCTGTATATAATAGCATAGATACCGGAAGTGGCAACACGGTCTGTATTGCGACGCTGGATTTCCCCAGAACTACGAAGAGACCAAACATTCTGCTCTCCTATGGGATGTTCATCTTAGGCAGCTGTCTATTAAGCTATCAATCCTTTGTACTGGAATGTAATCAGTTATCATTGGTGTCCGTAATTCAGAGAAATTGCTGATAACTTTTTACTACCAGCCTTTTGTTATCACGGTGGATTAATCATTATGCCTCTTTTTTTTTTTTCTATGGTAGCATCATAAGTTCCAATTTGCTGGAATGTCGAATTATATAAACTGGCTAGTGGCTATGATTACATATTCACACCCTATTATCCTCACTCTGTAGGTTTAGTTGCTTTATCATTAAAAGACAGAACAAACCAAACCCACATCTCACTATCAATTGAGCTTAATATTGTTTGCAGTTAATAACATTATTCAGTCTTCTGCCTCCTTTATTGGGTAACTCCACGTTGAGGCTGTATATATCAAATAACAAATAATAGTTCTATTAGATGGTCAATGAGAAACCTGGATTTATAGCCTGACGTGTATAAGTCTTGGGAGAGAACGGGACTGTCATTTAGAGATTACCTGTTTACTGATCAGAAATTACTAAGTGCAGCATACATCATGGTGGTTCTATCTATTTTCTGTCTATTTCCTCGTTCTGCTTACTGGCTAGAATCCTTATTAATAAAATCTAATTCCGTGAAAAACAAAAAAGACATCTTAAATTTTGAAAAGGTGAAAGGATGCGAGATATTAATTAAGTAAATAACTATAGGGCGGTTCACAGTTTTTCTTAAATATCCCTAAGTTAGTAAGGGTTTTCGCACTATTTTACTTGACGTTTGGGAAATTTATATTTTGTAAAAAATGCTAAATTGAAAGAGTTAAGTGTGCCTTGGCGATAGGAGCTCACGTTACACCCTTCTTTTATCAGAGCACCTTTTGAGTAAAGGACATTGTAGTTCGCGCTAAAACTGCAAAGATGTTAGAAAATCAGAACTCACTTTTCTAGGAGTTATAGATCAAAGAAAATGGTCTTTAGGGGCACTCTTAATACTCTATTAGCTAGTAGCAGGGATACTACGGTGATGAGCTGTCCAATTCAAAGTCAGTTCTTGGTGCTCAAAGTAAGCCTTCTGAGTGACTACTGATAGGCAACGTCTTTAGACAGAGGTCTCTCTTCCTATCCTCTTTAGAAGAAATTGGTGCTAGCAAACAACCAAATAGAAAAGACCTAACTTAACATACTCAGCATACCAATCGTTAGTTTCTTCTTCTAGATGTTATTAAATGTGAGCTAGAGCATCTATCCCATATAGAGTATTCCCACAACTCCATACCCTATTAGCACTTGTTCGTGTCTCACAGCAATGGGACTTTAAAAAAAAATATCTAAAAAGAAAACAAATGTAACGGTCAGTCAGCTCGCTGACCTTAATAACTAACTCACTCATAATATTTCTGGAGTTAACAGGCTAACAACATAATCAGCCTCTAGTTTGGCCTTAATCGAAAGTGAACACTACTGATGGATCATTTAAGAAATCTTTTATGGAAAATTCAGCTTTTGGGATAAATCATAATTGAGACTGCAATTTGTCAACACCATACTCTGAAGTTCACTGCCAAAGAGATTTTCAGGTTAAAAGATTGTAGTTTTTTTATAATACTTCATTGATTAAGTTGGTTGCTTACAACCTTTCAAGAGTTTTTTATCCTTTGATCTAGTCACAACTCCCTTATCTCACCTTTTAACAGCAGGAGGAGACTATTTTCGTCAAAGAGAATATTAGTAGTTGATGTTATTAAATTTGAAGAGCTAGCATGTTTAAAAAGACATTTCTATCTCCTGTTTCTGTTTTAACAAATAATAGCTGATTTAAGAGAGTGAGCAAGTTTCATAATATAGCTTTCCGAAGAATCTGTGAAGGCTTGTCCCAATGGTGCAATAGCTAAGAAACACCTTCATGGTAAATGGTAGTAACCATCAAAGAATAATGGGCGAATATAATATTCCATATAAAAAGCTTTTATATGAGCTTCTCTCAAACTAATATCTCCATCAGTAGTAATGAACTGTTGCCACACAATTAACCATGCAATTCTCATTAGTCATAACTGCTAAAATATGAAATTAAGATAAACGATTTTGCATGCATGTATAGGTATGTACAATAACTAGTTACAATACGACCCAGAATATATAAGAGTGGTGTTTGACACAACTCGTCGTGAATAAGCGCACTAGATAGGTAAGAATAGCCATCGAGATATCAGTGAGATTAACCTACATTTATTACATATTGCCAATCGTTCCCTATGTAAGCCAAGAATAATGTACCCTCAAAAAACATGGACACAACGACAATTTATTTAAACTAATGTGAAACATGTAAGAAAGTTTGATGTTTCCTAATCTGCTTTGCCGTAGTCATCATCTGTAACAAGATTTGTGGTCCAGAACTATAGAGTGGAAATTGCTTATAAATAAAGATTTTTGTGATAGCAGAATGACGCTATTCGGAGTGTGTGAGGGCCCAAAACTGTACAGTTTCGTGCTGTCATGGGCGTGTGGCGACACGACAAGTCCAGTCTTCTCTTGATTAGCAGAGTGATTCAAACTAATTTGATATCTATTAACAACAGAGAATTCAATAGTCGGCAACCTGAGTCTGAATGTTGGTAAACAAAAAGAGAAAAGGACGCATAGAGGAAGTTAGCTAAAAGCGAAATCAACACAATCTCATTGGCGGTTATGTCTATTTTATGGTAGTTATTATATTATAACTGACGTCCATGTGACGAGTAAAGACGTCTTACACCCTCAGTAGGAAGAATACAACTCTGCGCTCTTCATACAAGGCTTCACAGATAGACAGCAGCAAATGTCACGCTGAAACACTTACGCTACATATCTCAACTAACAAGCAGTTATTTCAATAAGACTCAAGTAGTGTGATATACACTCACAATAAAGATATTATTGTGCCTTTAGGGCGGGCAATATGGACATTTATCATAGGTGACTCTAAAAGCTATCCAACCCTCTCAGTATCAAGGTAAAATGTACTAAAATTAGATTATATACTGAGTATCATTTTTTATTTCCCTCGTCTGGTCATGTTCTAAACATTTAAGGAAACCTGCGAATGTATAGACTGGATTAGGTTACTATGATATAACCAAAACAGTTGTTTGTACATCTATACTTTGTAGACGACAGTAGAGTTATTTGATAGGACTATGGCAACCGGCCAGACTTGGTGTTTGTTATGCGAATGGTGTGGCTATCTCTGGTGCATTAGTCCTGTGTTTCTTTGCTTTCACAGTTTCTCGTTACAACCATGCGCTCTTTAGAGCGCATGGGCTATATAGTCATCTCTGCGTTCAGATACTCTAAATAGGTAACTAGGTTCACATTAATCAGACCGCAACTCTATCCCATTTGGAAGGCTTATAGAGCACCTTTGGCAGACCAAGAAGACGAGTTCTTTCTGTCAATTGATTTCCATGAGGATCCTGACAGTTTAGGGTCCAACCTCCCATCGGACGCTAGCTGCATATTAATCCCGCTTCGGTGATTATTCAGTTAAAGGGGTTTCTAATATCATTGTGTGACCTTTAGTGACACAATGGGGTTTTGAAGGCTAATATCTTTCTATACAATCAAGCTATGCACTCAAATAGATTCATGATCATTGGCATCTGAAACTAGGCCATGTGAGACAGAAATTCCTCAAATGATTTGTATGCAGTCACTCAGTATATATGATGAGTTTTCTAGTTTTGCCCGACACGCTGTACATTTCTAATGGATAACCTACCTCTAGGCAAGGTCAATAAGAAAAGTAGTTGTTAGCAACGTAACAAAGGTCTAGAAAGAGATGTCAGATGGAATAGGGTATAATCACAACTACACAGCCTTCATGGAGTATACGATAGTTTTAGCAGATTAGTAATTGCTAGTAGAGAGATAATGTGTAATAGTCACTAAGACATGATGTTTTGAATATTTGATATGATATGAAAGGTGATATGAGGTAAATGATCTAACTATAGAGTTAATGACAAGTTGAACAGTTAGAGACTGGTAATACTTGGTACTAAATCACTACATGAGGCCTAAATTATTCCTGAATGAGAATTTACATACAAAAATTAGAATGAAAAAGAATATAGCATCTTAATGTATAAGTTGTAGGAAAGGACTGTTGTCTAATAGATATAGGTTACATGGATCGATACTGGATCAACATGTGCGAGTGCAAAGAGGATAAGACGCTAGTAATTTCAAGTACATGATTCTTCCTTTGAAGATGAGGGGACACTACTTTGAAATTCCATTGTGCGCAAGGCTGACAACACAGTTGGGGAGATGTGGAGACCCATGGCATTGTGAATAGTGGATACTTTAGGGAAGAGGATATGTTCTGTTTGTGATGTGTGTGGCTAATCAGATCAGCTTGCGTGTTTCGGGCCCTTGATTCACGCTACAGTTAAGCGTATGTGGGTGTGGTAGTGCTGGCATTGTGTGTTTGTGGGTGTGTGTGTGGGGGTGTGTCAGGAGTAAGTCATCATGTGGTTAGTTACAAGGCTAGGAATCAAAAAGATAGATGTTGTCTCTCAGTCATTGAAGTTGTCAAGCCCAACCGGGACAGAGCGGAATGAGAGACTCAGCCAAGGTAGTCCAAAGCTTGGGGAGATTTCGGAGCAAGGGCAGGGAAGAAGGACGTGTAGTTCGAAGTTCTGTAACTATGAATGCATGATTAGGCGACTTTCACTCAATTCAAAGGAAAGTGTTTGTTTCTATTAGACAAGAAAAGTTGGTTTGTGAAGAATCAGAGATATGGGATGGGAGACTGATAAAAACGTAAAAACGAAGACAAACCCAGTATCGTTGCGGACGCTAGATAAAATGCTTGCAATGTTTCTTAGATCGGGAGTAAGACTAATTCATGGGCGACAGGTTGCATCGGAAACATTCGTGAATATTATGGAACCTTCTTGAGAAGTGACAACTCTAAATATAGTATCTAGATGGGATAGCACTATGTAGAGACTGCTAACACTTATTAACAAATAGAGTGTAGAGTTTGATGTGGTGTGTGATGTGTGTCGGTAAAAAGGAGTTTGTGAGCTGACTGATTTGGACCTTTTTCTCCGAATCTAGACTTTACCATTTTCTTCGACCTTATAAGCTGTACGGAAGGATACTATTCTCTGATAAAATCAAATCATCTCAAGTATATGGGTTATATTAAACTCTCTAGTAGGAGCTCGCATATGTGGCTGGGCACGTCGAAAGATCATAGCTCTCCTGAGAGTAGTGCGCGAATTGTCATAGGAACCATTTAGAGTGCATTTTGTGCTCGTCAATCATGGGGGCCCTCTGGGTGATGACATCAATTACTAGTGTGCACTGTGCTGGGGACACATACAAATTGTCTGGGTCCATTGGTCTATCCACAGTTCAGGCGAATGTACTACTGTCTGTGAGACTAACCTTGTGTGCAACAAAAGGTCAGATCTGGTATGCCCATGGTATTGGCGGCACTTGCCAAAATATGTGCAGTGCATGTTGTCTGAGAGCATTGCCACACCTGGGGCAGTGCGATGCTGGGTGAGCCTGCACTGCCACATGGCGGTCATGGTGTTTCTGTCTTGGAATCCAGGTTGCTGCCATGGCATGTCCTGGGACATCGGTAGCAACCAACCTAGAATCTAGGTGATGTCCTGGCTCCTGTTGCACTGGGGCCTAATGGATCCCAGGGTCTGGACAGCCACTGAGACCATGTTGATGTTAAGGGCTTGCTGCACCGAGGCCCATACTGATCTGGGTGGCTGTACTGCTTCTGGGGCCCTGGGATGGTGACATCTGGGCCACGGGATGCTGCTGGGGGCCATGTGTAGGTCCTGATGCAGCTGGGGTCTGTGATGATATCCATTGGCCTGTTGTTACCACAGGGGGTAAACAAGGGCCTTACTGAGTTTGCTGACCCCTCAGTGGGTCCAGCTGGCCCTCCCCCCCCCAATGGGAGGGCTGCTCACCCTCTCATTTCCCACTTGGGAGAGATGGCCCAACTCCTCACCACCAGCATGGGGCATGGGAGAGCTGAACCCAGATGGCATGGGCCTAGGAGAGCTGGCTCTGCCCTTGCCTGAGGGAGGTGGTCCCAGTGGCCTGGACCAACCAGCTCAGCTACCACCCAGGCCCACATCCTGGGCCGTGGGTTGGCCCACTGTAACTTTTACCCCATCTATGACCTGCTGGAGTGCTTGAAGGAATTGGTCCTGAGGAACATAACTGCAGGATCTTTGCAACAGGGTATCTAGGAGGGGTTTTAGTGAGAGTACAGTGATGATGGTTAGCAGAGGCCAGAGGCCTTGAACCAGATCAATGACTCGTTGCAATGACCATTTGCGTGGGGCTGATTGGACAAGACGGTGTACTGTGTGACCCACTGTAGCCCTCAATGCCACTAGATGAATGAAGAGGTGTTGAGAGAAGGATTGATTGCGGTGTTTTGTTTTGTTTTGTTTTTTGTTGATGTTGTTTTTGTTTTTAATTATTTGGGGAGCACGCTATGGGGGTGAAGAGTGGATACGGAGGGGAGGTGAATGGGATTGGGGTGTATGATGTGAAATTCCCCCAAAAAATCAATAGGTTTAAAAAATTAAAAGCATGCAATGAGAAAAATAGAAAATAAAGAAAAATAAGGCACCAAATAATCCATGGGAATTTTTTTAAAATCAGTATATCAATCAAAGCAACCACAAACGGAGTGTTGCCAGAAGTCAGAATTGGCCAAGAAAGACCGTGCTTTCTTTCGGTCTTTGTGCCTCTGACTTCCAATATCCTTCTCCTTTTGTAAACTCCTTTGGAGATAGGGATCTGTAGTCCTCCTCCCACCATGAACTCACAGGTGTGTGGCAGAAACCAAAACGTGTTCTTCTTTAACTGCATGAAAAGGACTCCAACTAAATGGCGAAGCCCCCCTCTGTTTCATGTGGACAAGCCTGCGCCCACAAAACCTTGATGTTTGATGTGATTGCAGTGGCGCTCTCAGCCCTTCTGGAACCTTCCTTATCCAGGCGTATCATCCAGCTTTGTTTCTGGATCCCCTCTGGGGAGATAATGTGGTTTGCATTCTTTAGAAGTCCAGGCTATCAAGAATTTTGAGGTCAGCCTAACTGGGGTAGTGAAGGAAAGAATGTTAGCTAATCCCAGTGGCGAAACCTCAGGAGTGCACTCTATAAACGCCACTTGCTCCCCACTTTTCCTCTTCCCTCTTTTGTATATTAGCACAAAAATAATCCACAGGCATTATCTGAACCTCACAAGAAAAGCCACCAAGAAAAATGTAAAGCATCTCAAAATGTCTAAGAGAGTCCTGAATAAAACTTGGATTTGAATAATGATCAGTGTATCATCTTTCTATTCACCCTCTGGCTCCTGTCGATGAGAAACTGACAGAAATCTCAAAGATTAAGAATCATGAAACATAACAGAAGGAATGGATGTAGTGTTTATAAGACAATGTTTCAATGAAATAAATGCCATGCTTTTTTGTACATGGCATTTGTACATATAGATGACAGAACTGTGTCTAAAAAGGAATTGTATATTGATATTTTATAGGCAACTCTTACAAGTATAGGAAATTATCTGTATTTTGAAATTTAACAAGATTCTAAAATGTATTTGTATTTAACTCTTTTGATCTAGAAAGGAAGAAAACAAAGCCCCATGGTATGGATTAACATTGAGGATACAGTTACAGCAGATTGTAAATTCCATTTTTTTTCATCAACCCGGGGATTTACAGACTATTATGTCAATACTTTTATTGGATTTAGACAAAGTTCATAAACTTACTCACCTAAACACATATATGCAAACATTCCCCTTTATTCACTGGGAATATTTTACAGTGTCTACGATTTTAAGTTCAACAATCCAGTGTCAGTTTAAGAATTATAGAAGAGTTTGAGTATTCTTATAGAGGATCTGCTCCTATATCTCATCTTTCTTTTTGAGGTGCCTTTTGTGTTCTAGGTCAAATAATCCAGAATTTATTTCTTATATGCTGTAGACATTTTATGTGATTATAGGTTGTGTCTCAGTGTATAACTTACTGTGAAGAAAGTCAAGTAAAGAAATGGGCAAAGAGAAAGCAAAGAAATTCAGTTAAAACCCAGAGAACTTCAGAATGCCGAAAAGTAAGTAAAAACAGATGTTGTAAAGTTTTGAAAATCAAGACATTATTTTTTTGTTTCCACTGAATTTTTTAAAGCATTATAAATAAACTTTGAAGCAATACGAAGTCCTCTGTTTGTTTTGCTGATAGCATCTTTTCTAAAAAGAAAACTATCAATGCATGCTTAAGTTAGAGTCTAAATGATAGCTCAGGATATGAAAGAACTGACTATAGCTGCTGGAAACTGCGATGCTGCCATCCTGAGACAGCTTACAGTGTCTGAGTCCCTTATCAGCCCAGGTTAGATCTTGGAGCCTAATGTAAGGCCCAATATTTCATTATTCACACACTTCACACTGAATTTTTATTTTCATGGAGAGTACGTTCCCTGCTAAAGAAGAAACTTGCTTTATTAGTCTTTGTAGTTTATTCTGAAGAAAATTGCTAACAAGTTTAAAAATAAGGCTAGCAGGGTATACCTTTCCCTGTCTTTCATCCCTTAACAGACATCAACCTTGAGGACGTCTTACAATGTGGTCTCTAGATATGAATGCTCTCTCAAAGGATCTATATTTCTTTAGTTTTGAATTCTAAAAACTTTCTGCCTGAAGAGCTCATGGGAAGTTTTATTGCCAGAACGAGGTGTTTGCTAGCTAGCCCAGAGTAGCATGGGTTGGCTCCAGGGCAGGTGCCCATCCTTCCTGCCCGAGTAGCCCCACCCTGTGGAGCCACGGAATGGAATGTCTTCCAGCTGTGAGAGAACATCCCGGCTCAAAACTGCATCCCCGCTGAGTATCATTACAGGTCTAAACCAATTGTGGAAATGACTGCTGCTAAAATATGGAACAAGGGAAATCAGTTCATATCAAACAACATAAACTATCATCTGTCTGTTATTAGATTCATTCAGCTGGTCACATATGACTCAATAATCAAATTACCACCCTATATATCTTAAATCTGTACATTCATTCAACACCATGTGGACATGGGAAACAAAGGTAATCTAAAATGTCATCTCTTTGTTTTTTAAAAATAGTTTTTTCTGTATACTTAAGTGAAAATGCTTGTAAAAATGTGAACACTATACAATAAGAAAAGTTAATGTCCTCAGTGAGCCTCTTCCTATAATTTGACATACTGTTAACAGTTTGGTGTTTTGTTAATTACTTCTTAGCATAATACAATATTCTGTTGTTAATATTGTACAAATACAACTATGTCATTTAAACTTAAGTGAAATTCTTTTGGATGTAGTAATATAAAATTTCAAGGTGAATAAAATTTAAAAGGAGAAAAATAATCCAATTTGCTTTCATTGCTTTATGCCTTAACTTCAATAGAGCAACATCTGAAGTAGCATAGCAAAAGTATGCATACATCCGCAGATAGAAAGGAGAGAATAGCTGGGCAGTGGTGGCACAGCCCTTAATCCAGCACTTGGGAAGCAGAGGCAGGTGGATCTCTGTGAGTTCAAGGCCAGCCTGGTCTACAGAGGAGTTCAGGACAGCAGAACG
>NW_023504718.1:0-38807 GCF_004664715.2 Peromyscus leucopus | reverse complement strand
AGCTCTTACGTTTCTTTTTTATAATGTGTATTTTAATGCTTCAGTGCCTGTATTTGTCTGTAATTCTTTAATAAAGGACTTAAAGAATATATTGAAGAATTATACACACACACAATAAAGTTAATAATAACTTGTCAAACCTGTAGTCTGTCTGGAACGTATTTTCATACTTGATATGAAATAATGCTTTCATTCTCTTAGATGACCAGTATCTTAAAAACAAAAAATCACAAACTGGATTCTGACCTGTAGCTTAAGAAGCTGGAAATGTTATCATTTATACTAATTTCTACAGAGAAATATTTTACTATTTAAATAACCTAACTTTTAAATTATAACTGTTTTTATGTTCAAGTTATCTGTATATTATTTCTCCTACAGTTGTACATAAAATATTTTTACATTCAAAAAAAGGACTACTGTAGAATTGTATTACATGAATATATAGAATATACAAATTATAGAGGAGAAAGATTAGATGTTATCTCAAGATAGAGAAGAAAGGAGTATAGAACAATGATTTCCTAAGTACAGAATCTCTGTTTTGTGTGAAGGAAAACCCCCACAATGGATAGTAGTATCAAACATAGTATCATGAATGTAATAAATCAATACAATTAAATAATTAATGAATATCATATATATAATTATGGAATGAATACCACAAATGTAATTAATATCATGAGTGTAATTAATATCATGGGTAATTTAAAAAATAATAATTTTAAAAAAGAAGCTAGACTTTAGTTCATGTTAATTTAATATACATTAGAAACTGATTTATATCTCTGTAAAGAGTTGTCTCCTAGCAAGCATTCATTCAGTGAATGCTTGAACATAGCAGTACTGTAGGATAAGAAGTAACTTGTCAATAGGGACTTGCTAAGATATTTCTAAGAAACCTTTAGTGTTATTGTGGGGAATAATTTAGTGGCCTATGCACCCGCTTTTCATGAGATCGTTTTATTTTGTGTATGTAAGTGCATGGGATGCATGTACATGCTGTGTGTTCATGTGGAAGTCAGCCCAGCTTTCGGGAGGCTAATGCTTTCCTGTCACGTGGGTGATTAGACTTAGGTGTTGGGCTTGACACCAGGTGCCTTCACCCAGTGAGCCATCTTGCCAGTGCTTCCCCAAGGCATTGTGAAGGGAACACACACCTGTTAGGGTGTGAGAGAACAAGAGCACACTCCTTTACCGTTCACTAGGCTGAGCTTGCTGCTCAGTCAGACAAAAGTGGCAGGCGGGCGTCTAGACAAGAGATAGCCTGAGTGACTGGACATCCACCATGGCTGCCTGCTGTGCTGAAGAGTCTGGACCTCTGGCCACTGAGGAGGAGCAGATGTTAGCGACTTCTGCTCGACTGCACTGCTTCAAGGAGTGTAAACTTTCAAACAGTCTTGTGTGGCTCACTGTCTTGGCCTGTGAGGCTTCAGAAGTAGATTATCACAAACCTTTGTAGGCTCAGTTCTGCTCCGTGTTTTCACCAAGTCTAGACTGTCTAGTATTCCATTCGCCTCAGTAACTCTGAGGGTTCCGTGAGAACCCTTTACACAGCTCTGTGTAGATGGTGTGTGTGGCCTTGACTGGGAACTTTTGAAAGGTTACTATGTAGTAGATGGAATGCATAAAAGCTGTATTCTGTCTCTGAATGATTTCTCTTTTTGCATAGGCATTTGAGTTCTCCTTTGTTGTTTTATGAAAACTAGTGCTGAGAAAAGTCTGTTTGTTTATTTCAGTTCTCCTCTGGAGGTTTTGTAATGAATCGGGTACAAGGTGATTATTTTGAAACTCTGCTCTATAAGATATTTGTCTCAATAGATGAGCACACTAATGTTGCAGAGGTAAGTGTGGCAAAAACATTTTTGAATGTTGATATGCTGATAGTTCTGAGAATGGAATCGTAATTTTCAATTTTGTTTTATAGCTCGCAAATGTCCTTGAGATAGACTTATCACTGGTGAAGGTATGTTATTTTTTACCTTTTATTTGTAGTGTGAGTACTGGCTGATTTTGCTGTTTGATTTTTCTTTGATACATTACTGATCCTTATTGACTGCTTGAGGAAATCTGCATGGTAAAGGGATAGTTGCAGAGAGAAAGGGGGAGCTGAGAAGCTCTGAGTCCTTTCCACCAGGTGAAACAGAGCACTCACATTAGTGTGGCAGCAGGAGGCCAGTGTCTGTTAAAGCTGCACCTCTAGTCTCTTTAGAAGAGGGTTTAGGGGATGGTGGTCTGGCCAGACTGCTCTGTAGGTAAGATATGGAAATGCTCTCACATCTGGTGAGAGGCCTGGTCTCTTACAGTGTTTTTTTCTCCACAACTATTCTGATGTCTGTTTTAATGCTAATTTTCCTTAACATTCCTTTCAGAATGCTGTTTCAATGTATTGCCGATTGGTTTTGCTCATAAGAAGGGACAGTAATAAATTTGGATCAATTTCATGAAGAATTCATCTGTGAACAGATTAAAGTAATTCATTTTTCCTTTGTTATGATAGAGTTGCTTTTGAAAAGAATTTTCACATGCAGGATTTATTTAGTTACCATGCCGTTGAGGTGAATCCTGGGATAGTGTCTCAGTCATCTTGGTGTGATGGAACTTCTGTATAATCTGATGAAAACAAGAGCATTTTGTTTAGGAGAAAGTATCTGATATTTTATAAAATGTATAGAACTTGGATTCCCTGAAGCCTGTGCTTGAATTTTAATTATAGTGCTTTCTTTTTCTTTCTTTCTTCCTTTCTTTTTTTTTTTTTAAATTTGGTTTTTCGAGACAGGGTTTCTCTGTGTTTTTTGGTGCCTGTCCTGGATCTTACTCTGTAGACCAGGCTGGCCTCAAACTCACAGAGATCCACCGCTCTGTCTCCCGAGTGCTGGGATTAAAGGCGTGTGCCACTGCCACCTGGCAAGTTTTAGTTATAATGCTTTCTATGTGTGTCCAAGCAATTTGAGAATTCCTCCAGTTTCACTTGTATGTTGGCCTATAGTCTGGTGGATTGTTCGTAGTTGTAAGTACCCACTTGTCAATAAGTAGCTGTTTTCATGTGAGATCATTTATGTGATTTTAAAAAGTGAATGTATTCTTCATTAATAGGAGTACTTTAGAACCAAAGATGCCTTTATCATGGGATGGCGGGAAAGTAGGAGTCCTGTGCAAGAAGCTCTTCGGCCACTGACACTGATACAAATAGTCAAGAAGACCCAGGTTAGCAGCAACTCAGTTTAACTTAGAGCTTGTCTGTAGGTCTGCCAGCTGTCCAGACACGGCCCTGCATCTCCTTTATAGCTCTGTATTAGACTTCTTACCAATATTGTGAACACTATGCTAAGTCTCGAAGGTATGATAAATAGAATATGGCACTTGCTTTCTAGAAATTAAGTTGAGAGAGAAGGGGGTGGGGGAGAATAGCCCAAAAAAAAACAAAAAACAAACAAACAAAAACCCAAGCAATTGTGGTATTGGGGCTGGAAAAAAAAAAAAAAAAAAAACACAAAAAGACAAAACTTCTTTACATTCAGGAAGAGGCTATGGGTTAGAGTGGCTATGAGTTCACTGGCCAATGAGGGAAGGCCACTTCAGCCCAAGGAGTAAGTGCAGCTAAGCCTAGAATCTGGAGACACACAGGGTTTAAAGTTGAGGGTAGCAGGAACTGGGGTGACCTTTCTCCTGTTCTGCCTGTTACCTGAACACACACTGAGGACATAGGCTGTTGATAGTACTTACTGATTTTGGTGATAAGAATTTTTATTTCTGGTTTTCAAGAAATTAATGTGCTAGTTTGCTCTCTGTTGCTGTGATAAATACCCTGATCAAAAGCATTTGAGGAAAGGGGTTTCTTTCCATTTCCATCAAGAAGGGAAGGCCAGCAGAAACTCAAGCAGGAATCTGCAGCAGGAATTGAGAAATCTTGGAGGAATACTGCTTATCTGTTTAGTCCCAGGCTCATGTCAGCTACCTTTCTTATACTTCCCAGGGCAACTGCTCGGGGTGGTACACACATCAATCATTAATCAGGAAAATGCCCCCAGACTTGTCTAATTGAATGTTTTCTCAATTGAGGTTTCTCTTCCCAAAGATTGGCTCGTGTAAGTTCGTTGAACTAGGAATCACACAAATTTAATGACTTTTAAAGTTAAAAAAAAAATCGCCTTCATCTGATGTTAGTACATGCTTGCAGTCATAGTACTGGAAGCTGGATGCAGGAGGATTGAATTCAAGGCCAGTTTGTGCTACGTAGTGAGACCCTGACTCAAAGAAACTTAACTATCTTAAGACTACATATTGCTTATATTTAATTAAGTTTTTTGGCTATCAGACAAGCTGAAGTAAAAACTTAGTTCAGATGATAAGCAAAACAAGGCTTTTGTTGACTTGCTTTCTTTCTGACTTTTTCAGCCGACACAGCCAGTATAAGCAGTCTGGGTCTGTCCGGTATACCAAGCGCATCGCCTTCTTGTTTGACTCCACCCTTACTGCATTTTTAATGATGGAAATCTCTCACAGTAGTCAAATGCTTGTTTCAATATAACGATGTTTAAAGATGCGATATCAAATCTTCAGTACTTTATAAAAACGTCTTTACGTTCAGCTAGTCCTGAAGCAGCCAACTATGTTTACGTTCCTCAGACAGCATGAGAGTTTCCAGTGAGGGGCTGTTGTAGTTGGAAGAACCATTGCTCATGTTGTCCATCTTTTAGTTTAAAGACATATAGCATAAAGTAATGTCCATAGCATGAAAAGGAAAACCAGAGCTATAATATTGTGCTTCTTTTGCAGAACTTGAAGAGTCACGCAGTCACCATGTTTGAAGTAGGCAAACTCTCGGATGAGTCTCTGGACAGCTTCTTATAGAACTGGAGAGGTCAGTACACCAGGGCACACCTGGAACTTTCCTGTTACATGCAGGGGCAGCTCTGCTGATCGGCGCCTGTCATGTCACTACCCTATCTTATCCTGTGGTGCTCACTAGACTTCACACAGTGAAGAGAAATGGGTTCTGGGATTTGTAAGGAGGCAGGACTAACTCTTAGTATGAGTCGATGTGTTGAGAAATGAGTATAGACTTTTAATATGTGTAGTCTCTTTAATTTTTTTCTAACCTTTTATTTTTTTAATTGGTGTGACGAGGTAAGATTGAGGCACTCTTACTTAAGTTTTTGTTCCTGTTGTTTTCAGTCTGGAAAGTATCCTGAGTATAGTATTATGTCTGCTGTCACTGCCTCTGTTAGCATCTTGGAGACATCAGCTGTATTTGCTTGTTACTAACCCCCTTTTCCCGGGAGCAAGCCCAGTCTCACGTGCTCTCTGTTGGTGCTTCTTTTCACTGGATGTTTGAGTCCGTCCTATGTTCTTTGCAGGCTGTATTGTCAGATCTGTTCTTGGCTAATATTTTGGTAGGTTTTTTGTGATTTAGTTATTTTTTGTATATTAATTTCTATTTAGAGAATTTGCAGTGATTTTATAATTTCTTATGTCATAAATATTTTTTACTATTCTATAGGATTTTTGCATTCATTACTACAAAAAATATGAAAAATACCAGTTGTTTCATGTTTTCAATCTTTATTCCTATATTCTCCAGATGTATTGCTAGTTTTTTTATTGTCTCACTGTATTTTACATTCTGATCTCTTGATTACTTCTGTATGTTTTTTGGATAAAGCAGACTGGCTTTAGAACTTTTTCTCTTTGAATCATACAGAGGACAAAGAGCTTATAAATGTGCTGTTTAGCAGTTGATTCAGTTGTTGAAATTGTTATCGTGGCCCTTCCCATCATCTTCATAGATGTCTACAGTAGGAACTATCTTAGTCAGTGTTCTATTGCTGTGAAGAGACCATGACCATGGCAATCTTGTAAGGAAACATTTCAGGGACTGCCTTACAGTTCAGAGGTTCAGTCCGTACCATCACGGCAGGGAGCATGGCGGCGTGCAGGAAGAGGTGGTGCTGGAGGAGTAGATGAGTCCTAACATCTTGCAGATAAGGCAGTCGACTGCGACACTGGACGGTGTCCTGAGCATAGAAAACCTAAAGCCTGTCCCACACTTCCTCACAGGGCCACACCACCTAATAGTGCCACTCCCTTTGAGCCTATGGGGGCCAGATACATTCAAACTACCACAGGAACTAATTCAAAATTGTCTAGGCGATTGTTTCAGTTTCCTGGCAAGTTTTTGAATTACTTTTTTGTTGTTGTTTGGGGGTTTGTTTTGTTTTTGTAGTATCTTTATACACATGTTACATGATTTTAGTAGTGGCATGAGAGTGGTATTTTTAAAACAATTCTGTTTCCTCTTGGTTTAGGTTCAGAGCACTGGAGAAGGAGAAGCACAGAGATACTTCGATCACGCGCTGACTCTGAGGAACACCATCCTCTTCTGCGTCACAATAAAGATTGGTTCTCAGACTTCGCAGTCCGACAGCCACCTACGGTATGAAAATCCACTTGATTGTGAAGCCCGACTGTGAACATCTTTTCCAGACTTGAAGCAGACCACGCTCCATTTCATCAGCGTGCTTTCAGACATTTCGTAGCTAGCAGATGGGATCTATAGCTAGAAGCTCGCTCTCTGAATGTCCTTGTCACGGTCGCTTACCTTCCTTGGCTTTCTTTTCTTTTCTGTACTGCTGACAGTCGTATTTAAATCTGCTTAGACTTAGTGTTCCTACAGGAAGCTGCTGGTCTTCCATTTCAGTAGATGGCCAACACAAACAGACTCAGCTCCGTGGCGTGGTTTGGAGGTCCTCATCTCAATGCTTTGTCTGGACAGTCTTCTTTTTTCCCCTTACACATCGTTTATGGTTTCCATTCTGTGTGTGAACTTCTGTTTCTCAGTGTCTGTATGTTTCTTGTGCCTTTCTTCGTTTTGTTTGCTTGTTTCGTCCTATTTCAGTTTGTTTTTAATTTTACTTTATTATTGTTTTAAGATGCCTGTTTGCACACTAGTGAGAGGAAAAAGAAAGGGTGTAGATTTGGGTGGGTAGGGAGTTGGAGGGCAAACTGTAAGAAATATTATATGAAAAAATCTATTTAAAAAAAGGCATCTTTCCAGTATCATCAGTATAGGTTAGACATAAAATCACTATTTGTAATTTGGTAGCCTAGTACTTTGGAAAGATTTGGAAACTACATTTATAGATGAGCAATAATAGTTATAAAAATCTTAGAAAGCTCTCCAGTTGCTGTGAGCTTTGGGCTTATAGTTCCCTGCCCTAATGTACATTAAGTACATTTCATTAGTTGGTACTGATAACGTTGACTTTTGCCTGAAGGTTAAGAAACCCCTCACCCCTTTGTGTTTTTGGAAACAGCTTACTTAAGGACCATCCTTTCCCACAACTTACGTGAAATTTCTGTGTTCCACCCTGTTCATGTCTGACAAGGCCAAGACAGATCTCCTGGGTTCTCTTTTTGCCTCCTAAGAAATGGACTGAATTGCTTCCCATCTGATCAGTCAGAACAAGATGTTTGTTGGTCAAACTGTAGTAGCTTCTTTGCCAATTCCAGGCTCCCAGAGTTCACACTGATCCCATTACAGTACAAATTCTCTAGCTCTACTGTTCTGTACCTCATCTCTTCACACCACTTCTTACCACTTTGTTTGTGCCCTGAATATCCCTTCAGACCTTAGGTCACTGTACATTAGTCTATTACACTGGGCTCCGGGCCCTGCATCCTTTTCAGCAAAGTCTTTCCTAAAGACTAACGTTTTCTTGGATTTTTCTCAGGAGTGTCTTTCGTACAGTTCTTCACGTACAATGTCAATCTCTTTGGCCTTTGTAATGGTATCTTTTTTCTCTCCCTTCCCCAAGCTGCTGACTTGTGTCGTTTACTCCAGGCTGCAGCCTCTGCCCAGCAGTGTCACTTGTAGAGGGCGTTTCTGCTGACCCTGCACTCTAGCCGTTGTATCTGCCTGGTGTAGACCAGTGTAGACCAGGTGCTGTCCCACAACCAACCGTACACTCCGTCCTTCCACTAGACCTCAGACCTTAGGCTCTTTAGAATAGGATTCCACTGAAAAGCAGCAAGAATAGGAATAATCTTTCAGCACGGAATTTGGGAATAAGTTGTTTATCATGACCTTGGTTGCTATTCAGGGCTTATTAGAAATACAGCTGTTGTGTTAAAGCAACTTCTGCTATGTCTGTGTCCCGCCCACTGGCTGATGGATAATGTTGATAGCCTTCACAGCTTTCTTCCTCTTCAAGGACAGATCCAGGCTAGGACGCTAGACCAAGTGATGCTCATTTTTTTTTTTTTTTTTTTTTTTTTTTTTTTTTTTTTTTTTTTCGAGACGGGTTCTCTGTGTAGCTTTGCGCCTTTCTGGAACTCGCTTTGGAGACCAGGCCTAGCCTCGAACTCACAGAGATCCGCCTGCCTCTGCCTCCCGAGTGCTGAATTAAAGCGGTGCCGCACCACCCCCGCAAGTGAATGCTCATTTCTAGAGGATTTTGGAGTCTGGACCATCATGTGCTGTTCATCTGCCTTGATATGATATTAATTTGCTCACTAGTTAATGTGTCACCCGATTCCTTCATGATGAGGCTATTTTTTTTCCTCAACTAAAAGGAAATCTATGGGAGATACTTGACTTGCAAGCATACTGCTTCTCTTTTGTCTCCCTGAGATTCAGCATCAGCAGTGACTCTTTCTCCACTATAGTTGTGCAAGTTGGTCATGTCCCTACTCAACCTCATATTTAACAGTTCTCTCAGTGATTTGTCGTCATTACCTTGTTTGTTACTCGTGTACTTCTCATTTACCCTCGAACTGGTTTTTGTTTCCTTGTGACATTAACTCCATTCCCACTCCACCCCCCCCCCCCAATAATACCTTATGTGTACAAAACAGTACAGCCTGATGTTACTCTATACTTATTAAGCAGTCTCTAGGAAACGGCTTTTTGCGTTGGGGGTGGGGGCAGGGCGCTGCATGAACACTCATGTGTGAGAGCCAGGGTCCTGCTTGGGCATATGGTCCTCTCAGTAGTCTTACACTTCCTTAGATGCATCTTATTTGAAGGGGCAAGTGGTTCACTGATTCTCTGAAGTTATTTCAAGTTTAAGTGTGTCTCCTTTAGGAGCAATAGATTTTTTGAAGTGTGTGTGTGTGTGGTTGTGTGAGAGAGAAGAGCAGAGAGAGAGAGTGATTGATGATTGATTGATTGGCTTGAGTGTGTTGATCATACACATGAGGCCCAGAGGCCAGATTTTCAGAATTTTTGTCCTTTTGTGGGCTCTGGGGCGCAGCTCAGTAGTCAGTCAGGCTTATGCAACAGTAGTAAGTGTTGCTGGAGAACTCAGGAGAGGGTATGAAGGCGCGGGAATCAACAAGCAACCCCAGGAGTCAAGTAAAAGGCAACCAGCAGACTCAGTTTTTTCAAGCAATGGAGATCCTTATATACCCTCCTCATAGCACCCAGGCTGCTGTCCTGATCTGGTGACATTGTGTGGTCTCCCTCATTGGGTAGCATGATCAGGACCTCTGACAGTGCTCGTTGCTAGGCCTCCAGGCAGACTCCCAGATTGGCTCATCTAGCCTTTTGCTTCCACAGTACTGTTCATTATCTGCATAGCTATCTCTCAGCCAGAGAGCAATAGGATATTCCTGTTTTCCAGAGACTAAGGGCAGTGGTTGTTTAGATGCATATTGAATCCCTGTCTTATGGATCAGCAATTTAGGGTGCAAATTTCTAACTGAGAATGCTTAACTTATTGCTAGAATCAGATCTGGCTGTAATTTTCTCTAGTTCAGTGGCTCTCAACCTTCCTAATGCTATAACCCTTTAATACAGCTTCTCTGTTGTGGTGACCCTCACATAAATCATTTTTATTGCTACTTCAGAACTGTAGTTTTGCTGCTGTTATATGAAATGGCAATGTAAATATCTGTGTTTCTGATGGTCTTAGGCAACCCATGAAAGGGTCATTCAGCCCAAAGAGGTTGAGACCTACAAGATTGAGAACTACTGCTCTAGAGATTGCAGTCTGGGGGAGAGAAGGACACAGCTTTCCTTGACATTTTGGCTCTCAGAATTTACTGCAGAGTGCTTGGGATGGGAATGGAATGAACAGTATGGTTCCTAAAAGAGAATCTAAAGAAGCTCTTACTAGAAGACAGCTCTTTCTAGACCGAACTTCAGTTTTAAAATTTAAAATGTCTTGTCTTGTTACAAATTTGGTACTTTGTAGTAGTTATTATACCTTTAAAAATAGTAAGTCTTGATACAGCATCTCGGGCCTGCATAAGTCTGCACCAGGTTTCCTGTGTATTATATTATGGCTTCCAGTTTAGTTTTTTATGGTTCCTGAGTGTGCAAATGAGTGCGTCTCTGATTCTTGTGCCTTTTCTTGGGCTCTTTTTGTTTTTTTGTTTGGTCAATTCCAGTGTATAGTTTTTTTTATTGTGTTTTATTGCTAGCTCTTAGAAGCCATTCTTTTCTAACAAGAGACAGAAGGGAGTGGGTCAGGATGGGAGGGGAGTTGGGAGAAACTGGGAGAGCAGGAGTGGAAACCAGTATTATGTGAGGAAAGACTCTATTTTCAGTAAAAGGAAAAAATAAGTCTTAAGGCAGCGATCACCAGTTTATCTTCAACATTTTTGTTTTCACACGGTCAAGCCTCCTTGTGTGGCTTAATTGTGACTTAGGTTTCCCCTGGATCTCTTGCGTTGCGAAAGTCTTCTTGGTTTGGACCCAGCGACCTGCAGCAGAGTTCTAAACAAAAATTACACATGCTTGTCTCCATGGCACTCTTACCAATGAAATCCGGCCAGTCAGCAGCTGTACCCCTCAGGTAATGACTCACTTGGGGGATACAGATGGAATGTGGTTATTTCATTAAGGAAACAGGTCAGTTTTCTATTGCCAGATGCTGCTGTCAAATTCAGGTTGTGAAGTGTAATTGGTATATTTAGCTTGTGCATCATTAAGTGGACTACGTGAAATTAGATAAAAATTATTCATGTGAAGATATTAAAGAAGAACATTTTGAATGCTCCAGAAAGCAAGCTTGGATGAATTTAATTAGAAAATATCAGCTATTTCAGGAAAGTAGAGTTGTGATGCTAAGTTAGCTGAGAAGAGAAGATGGACTTTGTAAGCTAGAGCTTCGTGGTCAACCGCAGACCTCGTCAGAATGACTGCTGGTCTTTGCTTGTGAAGAAGTGAGATATTGTCTTTATTATACTCAGCAAGGAATGTACTTAGTGAATTTTTTCAGAGAGTGAAGTTATACAGCTGTGCAGTGGTTATCCTGCCTTAATACTTGGTGTAAGAAGAGAGGAGGGGATTTTGACACCAAATTTGTTTTTGCTTGCCTGTGTGTCCTAGTTGACTCAGATCTCTCAGCCCTATGACAAAATTTTGGTCTTGTGTTAACTGCAGTGGTCCTAGATTGGCTTTTAACTAAGCTTTTGTATAATTCTTTGCACCCCCTGCTATTTAAATCAGTGTGTTCTCACAGTAGAGATCTATGATGAACTGCACAATGGAATGATAGAGGGAACATCATCTTTTTTGAAATAATGCCTGAATGATGATGATAATAATAATAATAATAACAAATAACTACTACTGTAATGTGGAGCTTATTTGCCAGGCACTACTTTAAGCAACTGTACAACATTTCATTGGTGCTACTTTCTTGTTTTGTAGATGGGCAAATGGCACAGAGTAAGAACTTTGTTAGGTGATGTGGCTGGAGGGATGGAGCCTAGACTCAGAGGCTGTCCACTCCGTGAGTTTTCTTAACGGTGTAGTGATACGTGTGTCCTCTTAATACCGGTATGAAAAGAACTATTTACTGGATTAATAATTAATCTTCATAAGGATAATAGCATTAAAATACGTATGAAGCATTTTCTACTTAGAAATTATCTTGGTCATTTGTGAATTTGACTCTTTGATAGTATTATAGCTTTATCTTACCTATTTTATGGCTATAGCATATTGAGCTATCCGAAGTGATTCTGTTCTGGTTAATTGTATTTTACCATGTCACCGGGCAAGGACCACCATCTCTATTGCTGTTCCAAAGGTAAGACTTCGGGAAACTGCCGGATATATTCCAGGTATGTATGTGGGGTGTGCTCCTCCTTTGTGTTCCATTCTGTTCAGGATTGAACCCCAGGCCTTCTGCATGGGCAAGCACTGTGAGCTGTTTAAGGGAAACAGAAAGTACTTGGTAGTGTTAAGTCACTTTCTTAATTTTTCCTTCTCTAGAGTGCCATTTCATGTGTTACTTGTCCTTCCCATAGGGTTATGATCGGTTACTTATAACCTCTTGGGCCATGATCCCGGGGTAGTTCCTACGTCAAACGTGCTCACAATGCTGAATGATGCTTTAACACATTCTGCAGTGCTAATTCAGGTATGTTTGTCTCGTTTGCAGCAAAGTAAATTTAGTTTCTTATCACTTGTATCACACCATCCAAAATGCAGCTGAATTGTAGTCAGATAACATTTACTTCAAAGTTGAGTTCTAAGACTCGGGATCTGCCAGACCATTTTTGTGGGAGTGGTAGAGCAAAGTGGACGGTGAATTTGGACCACACTTTAATTGAAGTCTCACTGTTAACTGCAAGTCTTTTGTTTTTTAAATAACTTGTTGATCTGTAATTCATGTGGTATAAGTAAGCAGTTTAAATTGTACAATTCAGTGGTTTTTAGTTTCTTTCCTGATTTGTGTAGCTGTCAGCAACTCAACGTTAGAATATTTTTGTCTGCTCAGGAATGAACGGTTTCTGTTCCTCTGTTTCCCTCTAACCCCTTCCCCCATTCTTTCCTAAACCTAAATAACATACTATTTCTACATTTACATAGCTTAGTCTGACATTTTATGTCTATGGCCTTTGATGTGCTGGATTTTGGACATGTTGGGGATCAGGCAATCGAAATATTCTGAAATTCAACTGAGAGGCTGCAGGAGAGATGACTGAAGTGTCAGCCTCAGCAGATAGTGGTAGCTGAATTCTTGAGAAAATGAAGTTAGTCAGGGGGACGGTGTGGGTAGGGAAGTGATAGGAGGTGACAAACAGATGTGTTGGACCTGGACTTTAGTGAGACTGTTCCAAATTCACTAGTCATGGTTCCACTAATGATTGATTGCTGTCTCAGACAAGGTAATGACCTCTCTGAGTTCCAGTGGCTCTAGCTGTCTGCTGGAGATGATAGGAACCCCTGTCTTTCTCAGGGTGTTGAAGGAATTGGCTGAGATGAGACTTGTCATAAAGTGCTTTGCACTGAGCCTGACAGGGGCAGGTGTGAGGGTGTCGTGTGTGGTGGTGGTGATAGGTCAGGCAGCTATGGGCATTGCTTCCTCTCTTGGGACTGTTGTGTCCACTCACTTCTATAAAGTGAGGGTGATTGCCAAGGTCCATTCTGCACGTAATAGTTAATAAGTCAGGGCAAATCATAGGGATTGTGTTGTTGTTGTTGTTGTTTTGGTATCATAAATATGAATAGGAAAAGATGGGTTTATTAGTGACTTTCCTCTTTGCTGCAACAAAGTACCTGGCCAAAGCAACCTGAAGAGGTTTGTTGTGGCTCACAGCATGAAGGAAGTCCATGGCGGAGGGGGAGAGATGGGGTAGCAGAGTAGGAGGCTGCTGCATGAGTGAGAGGTGAGTGCTTGTTCGCATGGGCTGTGGCTTCCCACCTCTGACCTCGGTGGCTCTGTGCTTCCTCACGTCCTGTCATGTTGGTTAGAAACTGTCACTGCAGGGAAATCAGCAGATGACACCTGCTGGGAAAGTGTCTGTTCACAGATTCTGCTCTTGTTAGGAAAGAACACCTCCTTTATGGAGAAGCTTCCCTTGTTAGAATTTGAGAAATACTACAATTAAGATTTTTTAATAGAACTACAATTTTTACAACTTTCTAGTTTCGGATTAAATCATAAATATCTTGGAGTAGATGAGACATTTGTCAGAAACACATTATGAGCTGTTTAAATGAGAGTGATTTCATACTAGTGTGGTTGTGTATCGAGTGTGATTTCTTGGTTCTATCACCCATACCTCCTTCCTCTCTGTAGACTTTCTGCCCGCCCCCTTTCCTTCACTCTTTCCTTGGTCTGTGAGGCAGGGTCTCACATAGCCCTGGCTGGCCTTGAACCTGAGGTGAGCCACTTTTCTCTGCCTCCCAATGCTGGGGTTCCAGGCAAATGCACCAATTTCAGTTTGCTTTTCTGTTACTATGAAAACACACTGACCAAAAGCAGCTTGGGGAGCCGGGTTTATTTGGGTTCCACTTTAGGTCACAGTCTGAGGAAAAATGGGGCAAGAACAAAAGCAGGAACCATAGAGGACACTGAGTACTGACTTGTTCGCTGTCCTATGCTCGCAAGCTTTCTTACACAGCCCAGCCACCCACAGTGGGCTGGGCCTGCCTGCATCAATTAGCGGTTAGTAGAAGGCCCCAGTCTGCTGCAGGCTGTCCCACTTGAGGGTTCCTTTTCCTAGGTGACTTTATGTTGTGTCATTGATAATAAAAATTAACCAACACAACCCACACCCAACTACATCAGTATTTCTTGAGTTAAGTAACAGGTCTTCTTTAAGGGTATATAAAAATGTATATATCCTCAATATATTTACTTCACTTCTTCATTATAATAATGCTGGATATATGTGAACATAAAAATTAAATTATTCATGTTTATTGTCTTATACCACTGTAAACTCTGGTTACTAAAGACAAAATTTTCAAACAAATTTAAATGATTAATTGAATGTGGTAGTTGAATAATTTGTAATGTGAGAGAATGAGTTTTTTAAATAATATTTTTATTCTTTGAGAATCTCATACAATATTTTTGAGCATATTCATCTCTTGTACCTTCTCCTAGATCCAACCCACCTCCCTACTCACCCTACTTCATATTCATTCTCTCTCTTCCTCTCCAGCCCTCTGAGTTCATCTTATGTTGTCCGACTGCTCCCAGCTGCGGAGCCTGCTCTGGAGTATGGTCGGCACACCAGTGTCTCTCCCTTGGCAGTTACTAAATGCCAATAGCCCTTCCCCCAGGGGTGGGACTTGATGCCCATCTACCTTCCTCATGCTAGCATTTCTGTCTTCCTTGAGTTCGATTGGATCTCTCCCGTGCTGTCACAAATTGCTGTGACTTCCTGTGTGCAGCTGCCCTGCTGTGTAAGGAAAGCACCGTTTGCCTGAAGTCATCCGACCCCCTTTTCACAAAGATCGCGGAACTTGAAGGGAGGGCTGTAATATGTATGTCCCATTTAGGGCTGAGCAATCTCAAGTCTTTATTCTCTCACACTGGCCAGTTGAGACTCTCCATGTTGATTGTCATCTACTGCAAGAAGTTGTTTCTCTGATGAGGGTTGGGAGATGGGTTGATCTGTCTATAGGTATTGCGTTGTTATTAGGAGTTGTTTTAGTACTAATAATCATTTAGTAGAATAATAGTTCACTCCTAGGGTCTATGACCTTCCTGTTCTCTTGGCTACGTTAACAGTGCAAGAGATTCATTTCATGAAGCAGGCCTTAAATCGGGTCAGAAAATGGTTGGTTACTTTGTGACAGACACTGTCGCACCAGTGGGCACATGTTGCCAGGCAGCTGTTACTGTAGCTCACGGGATTCACAGCTGGGTGAGGAGGTTTTGGTGTTGGGCACTTTCAGTACTTTGAAAGGTAGCCATAGAGCTGAAGCTTCTAGGTCTGTACCTACTTGCTTTCTCAATGTTCCGTGGTTCAAGTAAGTGGTGGCTTCAGCAGTAGGGTCTCACTGTCCGTTTCTGGAGGGTAACAAGAGCATTGGCAGTAGCTTGTTAGGTTTGGGGGTCTTTGGGATACCACTAGCCAACAACTCAGAAAGAAGTAACTCATCTTGGTTCTGGAGATGGGGGACAAACAGGACACCACCAGAGGAAATGAGTTTTAAATGTTTTGAGTCAATGATGTATTCACACAGTACAGAAATAAAGCTGTTAAGAGAGGCACAGGGCAATGTCTCTTTCCTTTTCATCCTCTCTACCTAGTTGCCAATCTGTCTCTCAACCAAGATGATCCAGTTTAGCTTTAGCTCTATCCTGTCTGCAGACGCAAGCTAGATGACCCTGGGCTTCTTTTTTTGTTGATTAGAGATCCAGTTGAGATTATAGAGAGTTCTTTCCTTTCTGTAGCTGAACTGAAAATACATTCCATAATTTATCGACCAATCCTCTATTGTGAGGCGTTTTGGTTGATTCTGGTGTATGGAATTATTAGCAGGTATCTTTGAAAGCATATCCTTTCCTTGTAGGAGTTTGAGTTTTTTATCCCAGTTAGTCTTTGCCTTTCCGTTTCTCTCAGAACTACGGTTGGGATGTGAGCATGTGTACTTCAATCCTTACTTGGCTCAGGCCTGTCTGGTTTGCCTGTTATAATAGTCAGCCTTCTTCTTTCTTTTTCTTTTCATATGTTCAGTTTGAAAAATATTGTCCAAGAAGTTAACAAACAGATAAGATTCCTTGCTGGAAAAAAAAACTACAGAATTATCAAAGGAATTTTGATGGAATATCATTGTAGAATGTGCCATGATATAGCACAATTTTATTTATTGTCTTCAGTTATTGGAAATGTTGATTTCTCATACTCTTTTCCACTTGCGTTCTTTCTGTTTGTAGGACATGGTTTGCATGGGGTAGGAGAGATTGTCCATATACCGTTCCCATTTGATGAAGCAGAGCTGCAAGGAGGTACCTTTTGAATTCTATCCATTTGACTTTATCGTTATTCCTGTCAGTCATTGGTGGAAAATGACAGGAAGTGAGTTCTTAAAAAATTTAATTCTGTGTTTTTACCCTTTGCTGTTAAAAGAGTTGGCAGAAGGGAGTTTTCAGTTATGTGACTTTCTGCCAGTGAATTGTTAGACAGCCAGTTAGACTGTTGAAAGAGTGCCGTGTGTGTGCCTTTGAGATGAAGAGAGTAAGTGTGTGCTTTTAGATGGAAGAGTTTCTGTATGTGGAGCCTTTTAGTCCTTTCCTTTTATTGTTGGTTTATTTGAAGATTGGGAGAGAAGACAAGGCATCAGGAACCATTATGCTTAGAGAGTATAACCCACCTTCTTTTTCAGAGTACTCAAGACAAAGTTTGTGATGTGTGCACTTGGTTCCGCATGTGTGCGTGCGTGCATGTGCATGTGTGTGTGTGTGTGCAGATGACGTTGTCCTCTAGTCCTCCATTTCTTCTAATTCTAGGACAAAATATTTGTTTTGAAGATGCCAGACACCGACATCAGGATCTTTCACTTTTCAAAATGTCAAGAACTAATTAGCAGGAGCTTGTGTGTATTATTTATTAAAGGGGGTATCCTCTTATATTTTTTCATTGAAATCAACTTGGTTTAATGTGTGAAAGTAATTTAAAATAGTAAAATGTGAGTTAGTTTTTGGTGCTGTGTCGCATGATAACACTCCATTAACGTGCTGTTGCTGGTTTGTTCTAGAGTTTAGCCGTGCCAGCATGGGTGTCCATAAAGCACTGCAGATCTTGAGGAACAGTGGACTTGCAGCATTTCTGTGGCTATGTCACCATGCTGAATGCTTCTAGCCAGCCTGCAAGTCGGAAGCTCAGTGACGCTTCTGATGATGAGAGGTCAGTCACCAGTTGGTTCTCTGAAACAGCTGAGTTTGAGTTTAGCACTGTCTTTACGTGTAAACCCAGCAAACCTCCGTGGGAATGTTTTCATGAAGAAATAAGAATGTGACCTTATGGGATACAGAACTGCTGCTGGCTCAGCCTTTTACCAGTGCAACTATGTTCATAGACTTTGAATCAAGGTAACTTTAGGAGTGATGATTTCAAAACCCACGCCATTTTGTAAAAACATTTCCGAAATAGACTTACTAATTTGCAGATTCCATGAATTATATTGAGTCATTTCTTTCCCCTCTTCTTTCTTCTTTAAAACACATTATTGTTATTTTATGTGCACATGTATATGTGCACTGTAGCTGGGTGCCTGGGAAGCCAGAAGAGGATGTTGGTTCCTGTGGAATTGGAGTTAGAGGCAATTGTGAGTCTATGTAGGTGCTTGGACTCGAACGAGGTCAGATCCTGATAGCTGGCATTTTTCTTGTGAATATGTACCCGGGTTCACTAAACCTCTCTCCAGCCTCTTTCTAGTTCTCGATTTTGTTTGGATCTTGATACCTTAAAGCACAGGTTACAGCCATTTCCTGTGTGCCTTCCTTCCTCCTTCCATCTCTGGGCTGTCCTGTGTGTCCGTAGCAGACTAGCTCTTGGTTTGCAGTTGTTTCTGCTCTGACATGGGAGAGTGTTTATAGCTTTGTGCCATGGTACCAGCTCTGATCCTCCAACTCTGAAAGTGACTGTCACTGGTCGTCTGTATTTCATGCTTTCAGTTTGAAATTCCCAGAAAATGGGCTTAGTAGTCAGCCAGTGAACTGGGTTGGCTCCCATTTAGTGTCACTGTACTATACAGGTTCAGTTATTTAGACCATTGTGTTCCACAGACATTTAAACAGCAATTCTATGCAATCCTACTCTTTTAAGTCCTTGAATCTATATGTGATTTTTACTTTTTTAAAGCTTCTTGAGTGTACTTAAACGGTTTGCTTCATCGCTAGATGTGCAAGCTACAGATAGAGAGTGAAGTTACTGAGCAGCTGACTCTGCTAGATGGATCATAATGAAAAGGAAATCAACTCCTAGACGAATTGGCAAAAGCAGGAGTGATAATGTTCAGAAACTCTCATCAAGTTGTGAGACTTTGGCGGACAAAGAACTAATCATGTATTATTGGTTTTTGTCACAGTGGTGTGATAGTTTATTCTCTAAAGAAGGAGGAACACTGTTGTCATGAGATATTAGCAGGATGACTGTTGAATATATAATAATTGAGAGAGACGCAAGATATTAGTCCAATATCTGCGTTACATTTTTGTCTTATCTTATTGTTCTCTCATACAGGTATATTAGAAAGTCAGAGGAAAAACAGCGGTTGCATCAGTGGAGTTGTGGGTGGATGCACATGCCTTTTCATTCGCACTATTGATCAACAGCGAGGCAACCAGATACAATGTGAGAATGCTGTCCATACTCCTGTTTAGTTACAGATCGTGCTCGAGCTCCAAACCACTGCGACAGTCATGAGATACCCTGTCGTCCACATCTCTCTTCAATGTCGTTACGCCCCGCCTTCAAAAAATCAGAACAATAGTGTTATTCTCGATCCTTCAGAAATCAAAGCAAGCGAGTTGCTTCGCGTGAATAGATTAGAGAGTTCAGTAACTCGGCTAAGACTGATGCGAGATATCACATGTGTCTGAAACATGATCATAAGCAATGTGTCTGATTTCAGTATATAAGATATTTTAGATAGTACATGCTGCAGTGTCATGCAATTTCGGACTTTTCGTACGGCTCTGACTGTAGCAGTGTGGTTTTTATGAACATGTTGATTAGTACGTTCATACGACAATGAGTTACTGGCATTTTAGTGACATTATGAGTAGATAATAGACTCTCCTGGATCTCTAAAGTAACCACAATAATGTCCATTGAATACTTTAGTTATATTTGAAGTTTACCCTTGAGAACCAATATTTATATCACGTAGCTGAGAGAGATCTCTACTCGTGTTGATGTTCTACGATCCTTTCACACTTCACAAAGATTCTCAATATCTTGACAAATATTGATTCAAATGTGGTTGTTATCCTCATGTCAGAATTTAGCTATGTTCAAAACTTATCTTCAGCCTCGTTTTCACTCAAATTTTTTTCTTTAATTTCATTACAGGACAATGAGTGAAAGAGATAAAAGACTCAAGCTGACGTCCAATCATAGTGGCTGGTTTTTTTTCTATAAACTCTAGCCGCCTACTTTTCTCATTAGACAGAAATTGTGATAGGAAATAAACATACGCTCTTCCACAGACTAGCACTAGACACGTTACGTGAGCTCAAGGTTGTAACTTGTGTACTCTGGCCATATTCAAATTCTATTCATCTCTTTTTCTTAGGTCTCTTATGTTATTTAATTGTTTCTGGCTTAATGGATCATCATTTTAATATGTGTTTTAAGATAAGTTTTTCCTTTCATCAAATATGTTTTCTCTTGTTAATACCATACCCCTTTAGAGCTAAGAATCCTATAGTTTTTTCTGATTGAATAACAACGCATCAGCAAGCGGACTCACTCTCACGCACCTCTTATCGTTCATATATCTTAATAGTAGTTGGTATTTGGTCTGAGTCAGATGTCTTAAGTGGACTTATTATTTAGGAAGTTTCCTTGTCACTTAGCGTAAGCTAGGACTACTGGGCATATTCAACTACAGGTTAGCTTCTCACTAAATTAAGTGTTACCCACAAATTCTTTCTGCACTTTTACAGAATCTGTGTCTTAGGACTACACTGCACAATCCCCGGAAAACCTGAGACATGTTCTTGCCTGTGCTTCTGAAGATATTGCTCGGACATGTTGCTTGTTGTCCTAATAAAGGATTTTTATTCAAGCTGGTCACGTTTAGTGTAAAGCACAGGAAGCCAGTCAGGGCTTGAATCCACTACTGTTCCCTACAGGTCTGATGTTCGATAGCTTATGAAGTGTACGGTCCGGTGATGTGTTGAATGAGAAATTGGAGTATCACAATGTCACTCTCAGTGAGTAAGAGTGTCAAGTTATCATTTTTTTGTCTGAAGGATAAACTACTCATTCACTTGATTGATTCAATCTTGCAGATTCGCTCTTCTAACTTTCCTCTTGAGGAAGTAGTCATTTCCGATCATTTAACTCATGAAAATTCGCATCTATCATTTTCCCAGTCGAACAACTGTATGGCATAATCTAAAACGACTAACACGACGTTCTCCTATTCTGGATTTGAGATGAGGCCTTGTTATAAGTCACATCCCACTGCATTAAACTTACTAGAGGACAGGTTGCGATCAGCAGAGTGCAGCCAACTCAGCTCCTCGCAGTTTGGTAAGATCACTAGATCTGACTCATTTTACACATATAAGTAAGTATGCTATATTGATTTTGAATAGAACTCGCTACTGTTGTGGTTCGATAGTTTAGGGCCAAGCTGGCAAGACAGCATATGGTCCCATGAGCGTAGATTTTGAATTCACTTCTCGCTTCAGTTACTGAACTAAACCAGTGATATATAAGTTATAGTATAAGATCATGGTCTTTTACCTCGCCATTTAGCAGGACTTATAATGAGATGAATGTCAATAACGGGATTAGGTTGCATTTCAGTTCTGATATTTGTAATTTGCTTGATGTATCTCATTACGTCTTCAGCTGCTATGTTTTATGTACTTAACCATCACAAGTCCTAGTAGTTCTTTAAGGATTTCTCTTGCTGTGAGAAACACAATATAACGTGGTTTGGAAGCATAAATTACCCCATCAATGATTACCCTCCTCTATTAAAGGAACCTTTAAGTGCGAACCACTGATATACGTTGCGCTCCAGTCAACCTTGTCATACTTTATGTAGCACTCTATGTGTGATAGCTATACTATGAGATTTACATAGAGAAGAAAGTAGTGTCCAACTATGAATAGTGCTCAACAGACCATTCTCTGACATAGCCTGTCAGAATAAAGTCTACTTATTAGTTTGAGCTTGAACCGTCATACTTACTTCTGCATCCTCTCTGCCAGCGTTTCGCTTCTTTTTGCACTCATCCTTTTTACCCTGAAATAGGCTTCTGTGAATTATAATGCTAGTGTAACAAATATAAAATTTAACCGGTGTTATGTCTGAAAACATCTAAATATAAAAACTACTCATGCATATGTTATAGTGACTAGCTTGATAAACATAACAGTCATCGTAAGCCTAATAAAGTACCCTCAGTTTATATAAAAGAAATGCAGGAGGTTGTCTCAAGGTAGAACACAGGCTTGCATGCTGACCTCGTGCCATGTAGGGATGCAGGTTGTGCTCTGTGTTATCACAGGCAACTGGGTCTTTGCACACAGGCTGTTCCGACAACATTCCCCACACCCAACTCTCAAGTTGCGCACTAACGACAGTGCCCGAGCAGCAGTCGTCGTGTCGCTCTGTATCGCTTGAACTCCGGTGTGCAATGTCATTGCCACATAGATGTAATGGTACAAAATTATGTCAGAACACAACGTGGAGCGTAATGTGCAGGTGCTTATTCACTAATTATTGATCAATCAAGGTGGATGTTGTAAAAGAAGCGGAGGGAGTTCTGAAGATATAAAGGAACCATCTCCTGGGCAACACAGCATGTTAGGTGCAAGGTGTGCATGCCACTCGCCACTGGTGCTAAGGATGCATGCTCTGTTTTCTGTAGACGAATGTAGTTTTTTGCTCGAGCTCATAGCAGGATGTCGAGAGCACCATGCACCTAGTGTAGGGTAGCGGCACAGGACTGGTGGATCCGCGCACTGTGTTCATAGTCTAGAGCATCTTTCATTGAGCGCATGATTCCAGGCGTAGGGAAGCATCCGTCTAAGTATGAATCAGAGTGAAGCACTGCGTCCCTAAACACCAAGAACAGGGGAACAGTGTCTCAGATTCAGTTATAGCGAGAACAGAACTGATGAAAACTCTTACGAACACTGCACAGTACCGTAGATATTCTGTTCATATGAGCATTCTGAGTTTGTCTGTACAGGTGGTGATATATTGAGTAGCCATAAATAAATTAGATATGGGTCACAATAAGTCTGAAATTGGGAAGAGGATATGAAAGGAACAGCCGCACTAATTTAAACGGATATAGGGGCCGAATGAGAGAGCAGTGGTGGCACTACACCGGGGTTATGACTAGCATCTATTTTTATGTGTAAGGGTTATGCTGTGTTCTATTGTGAGTGGGGATGGGTGGAGGTATCTTCAAGCATAATCAGATGCGTTTGTGGGTTTTGTGTGTTCCATTAGGCCTACACTTGTGTTATGTGTGTGTCGTCGCTGTGTCCTGATCTAGATTACTACAACAGCGACATATTCTCGTAATAAAACAACCATCATGCTTTTTAAAGGTACAGATAAATACCAAAACAGGCAAACATTAGGGTAAAATGCCTATGGACTCTGTATTCTGAAGATATATTCAATGCATCCACTGTAAAAATTATTGGTTAATCGGCTAAATTTATTATCTGGAAATTAATGTTATGGTGTAGGTTGAGTGGTTTAAAATGTGCCAGAAATTTTAATAGCTTAATTTTAATATTGTTATTGTTAATGGTTATTACAATTTAACTGCACAGGTAGATCTTGGAGAAAAAATAACTTCAATATTTAGGTCTAAGGTATATAAACCCTGCTCTTGTCATTATTCTTGGTCATTTCTGTTGTCTGAGAGAGCACCATGCATTTGAAAGCTTTATAAAAAAATTTGGAAGTTGGGCCTGTAGTTACAGTCTCGGTGGTTAGTTCTTACACTTTACCATAGGCCTATTAAAGTGCGTTGTCACCGCCTACTAACAACACTGAACACACGGTGTTCCCAGGGCTTCTCGAGCACAAGCCATATAGTGCCTTTTGAACATTCGAGACCCATGTGTTCCAGATCAAGGTTGACTACGGTTCTCAAGTTTTTCCTGTCACTATACAGCTGAGTCCCACATTATTGCAGAGTCCGAACAGGCCATACCAGCGTCGTCTTTCCCCTGCGATGCAATGCCTGGCGCATGCCGAGTATCCACTCGTTTCGTTTGCGAACCTTCAAGACGCAAACGGCTGTAGCCATCATGTTTACCTCTTCTAGCATGACACACACCTCAGTATCTGTCACCCATTTCACTTAATGTCAAATCTATCCGATAGTCTCGATGACAATGAATACCTACTTCCTATCAGACTCCTTAGTGCTCCTTTATCCCTTCATTGATCAAAATTGCTCAAATTTCAGCTTGACCACGCTTCATGTAATGGTTCGGAGTGTTATTAAACCATGTGTATGAGCATTTCGAAACACTCAGGCCACCCTCTAAGGTTTATAGTTGAGCTGAGACATATATAAAATCTCACTGCAATTTAGCATTTAGCTCCAGTATGATACATCAGACGTTTACTCTGAGAGGTATGAGAAAAGAAGTACAATCACACAGCAAAATAAGAACCGTTACTAGGAGTACAAATGATTCATCCTCAGAGTCCTTACAGTATGTTACAAGAGTACTAGATACATGGCTCTTCCTCAGACCGCAATTACTATAGCCAGTACGCATAAGGTATGCAACTGCCAACATAGAAAATGTATAGTTTGGCCTTTTTCCAATAGGGATCATACAAATGCATAGCCAGGCTATAATAAATTTCTACAGTAACCATCATCCACTTCCTTTAAATCACTTACTCACGAACAGTGCCACCTTTGCGGGAGTTGCACACAATATCGCCATCTTCCAAGACAACTTCTTGTTGTTTTTTGACGAATCTGATTCAATAAGACTCCCCCATAGTCTTGCTTATTCTAATTACTCAATTTTCCCATCTAAATGATTGTCTTCCCTTTCTTAGAATTTTTCACAGCACTCAGTTCACTACTCATATCACTTTTTTATAATCTTGCTGTATATGTATGCACTCCTTCGGACCTTGTTTGACACAACTTTTGTTCTGATATGCTATCTCACGCGCCTTATGCTACAAGATTTCAAAACGGACCTCTGCACATATTTGTCACATCCTATGGCGCCATTCTTATCTATGACCATCACTGTCTCAACCTATTCCATCGGGCTTTCTCTCATACTCATATTCTGTACTTCAGATTTATCTCATCATTACTGTAAATAAAGTTAATCTAGCTCTCATTCAGACTCTCTCTTCAAATATATGATCAACTTCTATTTAAGTCAAAATTTAATATGTTTTGCAGTTTAATACATGATCATCCTCACCATCCCATTCTGATTAGATATAACTTTCCAAAGTCTAGTATGCTCAGTTGATCAGTTTCAGCTCATGATAAACCTGTGAAATCCGCTCTAGAAAGTATATCACATACTGGCACAGTAATAAGTGCACAATATTTATTATCGATTGAACCATTACCAATAAAGTAAGATGAAAAAGTAGGATCTCATAGAATATGATTCATAATATTAGATAGATACTAGTGATGATTTCTATTTTCAAATACGCATGACTTCTCAAAGCAAGACTATATAAGAAGTCCTACTAACAAGAGAGCGCATAGAACATCCTTTTTCCTCTACATTTATCCTTATTATCCTGTCTGCTCCTAAGACCGCCCTACTTGACATGTTTCCAATCCGTCCTGCTGGATGCATTCGGCTTGTTGTTCACCTACAACCATTTCTCTTGACACAGCAGCTCCGATCCCCCTCTACCTAGTCCTGTAGCCGCTCTGCCCAGCGATCCGTTAGCAGGCATGCCAATCCCACCCTGGCTCATAAGAACTATAAGATCACATGAGGGGAGTGCGGTCGCATATAGAATCGGTGAATTTTCTGTGGGGATGAACCTAACCATGACTTTTTGTGTTAAAATAAAGCATATTTGGGGCATAAGTTTCCTGTTTTTTATTTTCTAGGTGGATTTCTGTTTCGTAAAACGGGGGTAATCAGATCAATCCTCACTGTTACCCATTCCAAAACTTCAAATTAATTGCCCTCTATGGAATATCACGAATTCGGAAAAATTAGTTTGCTTTGGAACAGAAAGCTAGCTCCAAGGATACCTTTAAAAGAAATCACTTTTCAGCAGACGAGAAAAAGGGAGAAGAATACTGTTTACATTTTTATTCAATTAAGTGCGTGTTGACAGAAAAAATTTTTCCAAGGTTCCTTGGGAGTTCCTCTTCGCACACCATAACTACAATCACTTCTTTATATTAGAATAATCTCATTGCTTGGCACATAAACTTCTCTTTTACGAAGGTGGCTTATGTACTTACTATTTTGTACATTTCATTAGATAACACTTACTAGTTCTCCATGATGTTTTACAATTTAGTTATGAACCTTGGGTACCATTATATAGATACGTGCATCTCACTTAATTAAATAAAATGGAAACTTAGGCACGAAAGGTAGGCCAACCAGGAATGTGTAGGAAAAGTTGGGCCGGAAAACAGTCATAAAAAGAGAGATAATGAGAAGCCAAAAAAAGAGCAGAGACTGAAAAAGATAAAATACAAACAATCAGGAACTCATAATAATAGATGCAATATACACAAGAAAAAGAAGTAAATTTTAGGATGAAAAGACAGAATAAAGAAAAGAAGACAAAGAAGAACACATGACTGGCGGAAACGGAGTAAACATAATTCTCAAAGGAAAACTGTGGATCAATAGGAAAAATTAGAGATAGATAAATAAATAATTGATAAATCAAACGCAATGACTGACAATTCAGTGAATCCCTGGATTTGCAAATAAAGTAAAAAACATAAAGGTCTGCAAGAAGAAAGAAGACATCGAAAAAAGCCTTGTAAATCCCATAGCACTAACGGGAAGAAAGAAAAAATAATTTTATTATACATCAACGCTTGGAGTGGATGGCGAGTTGGAGATACCAATGAAAAAACCCCTTAGAAGGTTCATCCTCTAGCAGAAGAACTCAGCTGCCGATTCACTGTTCATAGTCCTAGATTTCTAAATCCGATACTAAGCTTTAGACCAGTAACACACGAGAACCATATGGTTGTATCTAGAGTAGGAGGTGAGAAAGGCACGTTTACGTACCTCTCTCTGTTGATAAATGGTCCAGCTATATGTCGAGATTACTCGATATTTCATTCATATTTCTAGAGTGGGCCTAGTAATAACGGTTTATCATATGATTGTTACATACAGTGTCACACCATCAGCCACACTAGTGTTCGTGCCCGTATGCCTCCCTCCAGTAAACACGCACTTCGGTTATGAGCTGGCCAGATCACCATACTAGGAAGTCCTACTTATTCCTACAAACTCACATCACCAAATGAGACACATCTTCTTAACAGTACCAGCAATCTCCATTAGAGCCCCTAATACTATCATAATCTATACAGCCGCACAACTTGTCTACCAACTTCATCATCGTCTCATACTTAGACTCACTCAACCATTGTGTACCGATCCCTCTCCCTGATGGTTCACCGTCTCCATATCCGCAGGTGTATGAGATACGAGAGAGCGATCGCATTCCTTACGCACTCTGATTGACCATAGATCAATGTCTACCACTTAGCTCTTTGCGCATATTCCCTTACATATGATGTGGTTACCTAACCTCCAGTGTGTTCACTAAGAGTCCTTGTGATCATGAACTCGCCTATCCCATGCCGCTCCTAGTTATCCTATTATTGTTTCGGTGCTCTAGCTATATATCATTTACACCATAATGTCATAAGCCTCACAGGAGTACAGCATTATTTGAATACGACTATGAGAATAAGAGGCTCCGTTGCCTCAGTGATTGGTGTGAATAAGTTTAGCAAGCAACTCTGACTCATGAGAGAAGGCTGTTACGCAGAAGCACCCATAGCAGTGCACGCAGGACAGAACAGATTCCGCTGTGTCTGCTCTAACTTTAAATCACCATCTAGAAATCTCCTTATTCATGTTGGCAGACCCCCCCACCCAGCCTGTCTGTCTGTCTGTTGCCGCACTGTCGCAGTGCTCATACTTTTTCCAGCACTATGGTTGCCCATGCTCCATTTTCTAAAGGGAGTGGGGCCAATCTGAATGCCTTCCTTTCTTAGAGTTAGCCTTATCGGTCATGTCTGCTTCACAGCGATAGAACACTGCAAGACAGCAAGTTTGTCAGGAGGTGAGCATTGCCATGAGAGTCTGGACCATGCGGGTAGGGGGAATGGCTTTTGATTTGGTGAGGGACACGCAAATCTCAGGTTTGCAAAGGGGTGGGCATGCCTGGGTTCTCGGCAATGGGTTTTTGAAACGCCGTGAATTACTACAGGGCCAAAGCCTCTTAATCCTTCTAATCCTTTCAAATAATGCTACTCCTGGTGACTAAAGTGTTCAAATATATAAGCCTGTGGAGGCCATTCTTATTCAAACCACACATGAACTTATATTTTAACTTAGATCTAAGCATGGTATTTTATTTAAAATGGCTCCTTTTTGTATACTGTTAGCCCCATTGTTAAAACAGGTAAAATTTTTGATACAATTACTTAAAGATTTTATGTTTTATTACATTGCAAATTCATATATTAATTATTTAAAATGATAAAATTTAACTTGTAAAAGCTTACTTTTCACATTATATTTAGTTAAAATATTTTTTCTCTCCCTTTTTTTTTTTTCAGCCTTCAAAGCCTCTTACATTCCAGTAGAAAACTCTCTCTACAAGTCCTTAACTTTGTTCATTCATTCCAGTAATGTAACCCAAAACATGCAAATGGTGTTTATATAGAGCTTTATAATATGTGAAAGGCTTTTTTTTTTTTTATTTGTTTGATTTTGAGTCTCCCCAGTATGAGGCTGTGTGATCAGCATGATTCAGGATGTTAATTGACTTGCACACCTCACTGATCTGGCCTTCCTAGACAAGGCTGGCCTCTTCATTCTGCACCGGTTCATTCAGCCCAATAGGCTTGACCATGTGTTGCATGTCACGGATCCTGCATGCTAGTGCAGAGGTCAGGCTGTGGTGCTTACTTCTCCAGTACTGCTTAACTGTTGGAGGGGCGCTGGGCAAGTAAAGGTCAATGTGTGGAGAAAAAGGATGTTCTAGGCTTTATAGATTCATAAATAACTTTGAAATAGAATATTCAGAATATCTGATTCAATACTATGAAGTCAGTATTTTAGAGTTTTTTCATTCATTTATTCATTCATTCATTCAGTAATACTTGAGTCTACCCTCTGCCAGACCCTTCACCAAGTGTCACGGAAACTGATAGGGAAGACATTAGTGGAGCATGTGATATTGTGTAGACTCAAACATTAATGTTTGTAAGTATTACAGATTTCAATTCTGAGAGAGTCTGAAGAAGCCCAATTTACAAGATGAATATATAAACTGAAGCCGATAGGACAGAAGAGAATGGTAGAGACAGACAGACAGACAAGAGGTGCAGAGGTCCTACTGCCAGGAAAGCGCTGGGCACACAGGAACAAAAGGCAGCCAAGGTGATAGAAACATCTTAAAAAAGTCGATGAGGTTGAAGAGGGAGGATCTTCCTGAGCATGGGACAAACTTGGATTTGTACTGAATGAATGCCAAGAGACATGGCTGAAGACTAGTGAAGGAAAGAGACTGTTTCTGGTGGAGTGAGTGCTTTAAACGGAGTGGTAGTATTGGAGAGCACAAGCTAGAGGCAGGGTCCATCAGATGCCCTTGTAATTGCTGAGGAAGACATGCTCTGAGTACTCTTTTCACTGAAGGATACCTGAAATGTTCATGTACTCCTAGTAAAGGGTTCTTTATTGTACATGTACTATCATAAGAGTACAAAAGTATAATGTAAGGATTCATAAACAGGTGGTGAAGTTCTGAAATGCTCAGTACTCTGAACCCACTAGCCCTGGAAATGTTGAGTGCTGCATCATTGAGATATGTTCTGAAGATATATACACAACTTGATGAATTAAATGAAAGGGAAATAATGAGGGTGTAGTAGGAAGAGGTAAGACTGATTCTCACACTTCTTGTTTAGCCAAAGGAGTGGAATGGGGCAGGCTGGGGAAGAAGCGGGGATTGGGCATGGTAAGTGTGTAGTGCAGGGAAGACACTTGAGAACCGTAGTCAGACCCTTGGATGCTTGGGAACATGGGTCTGAACCTGTTCATCTGAGAAGCCCGGGAACACGTGCTGTTCAGGTGTGGAGTGGGGTGACAGCCTTTTTATTGGCCTTCTGCTTTCAGGTACCCCTTTAGCTAGGTCCAGTTCTGAGAACTCACCTTTTATCCCATCATCCATAGACTATTTCTGATTGTTTTCAAAGCATTTCTTATAAGTGCTTGTCATTTTTTACATATTAATGTTTGCTCTTGTTTTTGGTAGTTCTCTCTGCCTCCCACAGTCCTTTACATGCTGTGGTGATATAGTGTAGCCTAATAAAACTTGCTTGAAGATCAGAGAACAGAACAAGCCACTAGACTAAACATAGATGCTAGGATTAAAGGTGTGTGCCACCACTGCTGGCATCTATGTTTAATCTAGTGGCTGGCTCTGTCCTTTCATCTTCAGGTACATTTTATTAGGGTACACAATATATCACCACAACATGCTATGAACATTTCTCAGGTAATCAGGTCTGTATATTTTTCATCAGTTCTGTTTCTTCGCTGAAACTCAATGTGAACTGTTTCTCCTGTTCCTTGGTGTTTTAGGAAGGTGCTTCAACTCTGGATCTTCACACGGAGCCCAGCTTTCCAAGTGTGCTTTCACAGTCGTCCTGCACCGATATGGGAGTTCCACTTCCTGCCAAAAACTTAATGTTTAAAGATGGCATCTTATCAGAGTGGAGTGGACGCTCACCTTTCCTCCCTTCTCATCGCTAACCTCCATTTGCAATAATTTGATTACACCCTGTATTGCTCACACGTTCTGCTTTTTTCTTTCTTATGTTGGCTTTCCGGTGTCAGCCATCAAGAGCGTCCTGCTGCTGCGGGCAGTTCGTGCTTCGCTGGTGGGAATGCTCGGAACATGCTCCTGTTTGCTGAAGCCGCGGTGTTGCACATCCTACTGCAGGGACGTGCTTTCCAGCAGCCAGCACTGTGTTTCTACCTTGAGACAATCTGCATTTCTTTTATAAAACTGAGGGTGTACTTTATAGGCTTTAGATGACTGTTATGTTTATAAGCAGTCACTATGAATATTGCAGTGGTAGTTTTATATGTTAGTTTCTCAGACATAAACCTGGTTTAATTTTATATTTTGTTACCTACACTACGGGGATCACAGGAGGAGATGGAACTCTTTCTCGGGAAGGCTTCTTGGTTCTTGAGGTAGTCACACTAGAAAGTGGCAAGCATCCATCAGAGAGAGGTCTGTACCAGGGCATTAAGGGTTCCTGTGGCTATCTATAAATTATGTATGCCAAGTGAACATGATTGAGGGTATGTCAGTCAGCATAGTTATATAACTATTAACTGACTATTCGTTGACATCTCATGAAAAGCTTTGGAAACATTCTATTTTTAAATGATGTTTGTATGTGGACTCTGTTGTCACTCAACTTGGGCTTTATATTTTCATAGAGTCTTTATGGAAAAATAGTTTATTTTCCCTTGTAGTTGGGTCTGTGGCATGTCTCATTTTGTCTGTAGCTTTACCAATGAACTGTTAGGACAGTTGACTTTGATTTCAGAGCAAGGATTGATTGGATTGCACATCAGGGCTGTCTTTGGACTCGGCTCCATGGTGAGGCAATTCTCATACACCAGCCTGGACCGAAGCCTAGGCACACAACTCTGGGGACAGTGGGAAGCACTGATGGCTTCTGTGCTTCCTCGGAGTTAGCTCTTTTAGGATCTCAGATGTCAGAATATCTGGAGCCACATGCAGACTTTTCAGGTTACTCCGGGGGATTGGCAGTGTTAGTTAAGCTCCCCTTGGAGGGCGATGGCGGGTTGTGAAACTAACCGAGGGAACTGGTCCAGCAGCGTGCCTGGAACACTCGAAGCATCAGACTGCTTGAGAATTTTGAGCCTGACAGTTTTGCTGATGGCCTTTGTTATTTATACAACTGATATTTGTGTACTTAACAAACTTCTGGAAGCATATGCCTTTCTTGAAACCGTTAAAGTGGCCATGCCTTTAATACATGGCCTATCGGTAGAATTGAGTATTTCGGACCAGGTTCCCTATAGCACAGTTTAGTGCTATGTTTGGAGTAAATGCAGTAATGTTTAGTTTTCTACTTTGTCTTGTATAAGGTAGAACTCTGTGTATGTCAATTTGTCTGTAAAAGGAAAAGTACAGAGATATTAAAATGATTTCTATGACTGTGAATCACTCATTTATTTTTCCAATAACTGATACTGTACATTCCTAGCTACTAGCTATATGTGTATGTAACTTTACAGTTTCAATGGAAAGTTGTGTTTCTTTTGATCAGGGCTCTTTAATCTCATTTTAGCTTGCTTTGGTTTGAGTTAACTGTATTTATCCTTTGTATTAGCGTCGAACGCCAACTCTAATGATACGTACACTAATAAGAATTGAACATTGTAGTTTCGACAGTGGTCCAGTTATTGCTGAGTTTATAGCTTAAAATATGGGAGGGATTTGCTGCTACAATTCGTTTGCAAAACATTGAAGGAAGAGATGGAACCTAACCGCTATCATGAGCTTCAGGAACAATACTAAAAGACAATTTCATCTCTGGTTTCTTGTTGAAATGGGAGAGTGAAATCTCAGATCCAGCTGATGCACCCAGTCTTATGAGGACATTGCATTTTTAGAGGAGTTAAGATGATGTTTGTGCTTTGCTTATGAATATGACCCGTTCCACTCATAGCTCATGCACAGGTGCCTCTTAAGTTGATTAAAAAACAAACAAACAAATAAATAAATACAGATTTTGTTCTTTGCCAAAGAAAACTATAGAGGTTGTATCCAGTTCCTTTGCAAATGTTTGATTTCATTTGGCTTTGTACACCCTCCTTTCCTTTCTCACCTCATGTAGCTTGACCATGGCAAACAAACCTTTAGAATCAAGAAAAAAAAAGCTACTAATATAACAAAGGGCATGCAGTTAGTGTGGGCCAGTTTCACCTCACCGGTGTATCTAAAGAAGTGGCTCTTATATCATTTAAGAGTTAGGGTCAACTGATTCTTAGAGCAGGTTTTCTCAACTGTATGTAGATCTTGACCATTGGTGGGTCGGGTCGAACGACCCCTTCACAGAGGTCACAGCCCAGATATCCTGCATATCAGATATTTACATTACAATTCATGACAGTAGCAAAATTACAGTTCTGAAGTAGCAACGAAAGTAATTGTATGGTTGGGGGTCACCAACAACCTGAGAAACTGTATTAAAGGTCACAGCATTAGGAAGGCTGAGAATCACTGCCTTAGAACTTGTTTAAATATATGTAACCGGATGATCTTGTATTTGTTTGAGGGAAGTGATTTCTCTTATTGAGTGTGTTGTTTTTCTCTGCCTTTCACATTCATTTTTTATGTTCAGTATTTCAAATACACTTTGTATTAAAGGATTTTAAAGTACCAAAACTGTAACTCAGTACAGTGGATGTTTTCTGTTATGACGTTAATATGATACAATGAAATTGTATAAAGTGTTGTCAATTTGATTATTGACATGAATAACATGTTTACAAATAACTGTGGTGTTGATCAAGTTGCCATGAAGAGTGTCTGATTTTCTGAGACTTCTTAATATTAAATACACCTGGCTTTTCAGCCTGGCTTTGCGGTACTTTTCCAACTAAAGTTTTGTTCTAATATCAGATTTGCAGGAAAGTTGCAGGCTAGGCCATGGATGTTCGTGTCTCCATGCTGGTTAGTTTGTGTCGACTTGATACAAACGAGTCACTTGAGGAAGGGGAACCTCATTGAGAAAACGCCTCTACCAGATTGGCTTGTGGGCAAGTCTGTGGGTGCTTTTTCAAATTAGTGATTGGTGGACCCAGCTCACCGTGGTTGGTGCCATCCTGGCCTGGTGGTCCTGGCTGCTATGACAACGCAGGCCATAACTGAGGGAAGTCAGGGAAGGAACTCTTAGAAGGCAGGACCTAGAGGCAGGCACTGGTACAGAGGCCATGGAGTGCTGCTTACTGGCTTGCTCCTTGAAGCTTGCGTAGCCTGCTTTGTTATACTAAAGAGGTAAGAAGAGTTGGGGGGCTGAGTATGATTAAAACACATGAAATTCTCAACTAATAAAAATGTTTTAAATAAAAAAAAAAAAAGGTTCACAGAGAGCATAGACTCCAGCCTCTGGTCCAGCTTCCTTCCAGTATCCAGCTAGATGATGGAGTGGTTGGGTTTGTGGTAACACTTGCTTCTTAAAATGAGCTGCTCCTTACTGCAGATCCCTCCGCTCTGCAAACCATCTGCCAGTGGTGGATAATCTGCTTCGTCTTCATGTCCATGGTTTGGGTTACAAGCCTCTTAGTTTTATTGTGGATTATTTGTTTCTAATCTCTTGTGGTTTTTTTGGTGGCTCTATGCACGAACAAAATCATTGTTTTCCAATCAGAACTCTCCCAGCCTGGTTTTTCTTAAGGAGCTACATGAAAGTGGAGAGAATGCTCGTTCCACCTCGGCCGTGGTCAGTGTTAACCTCTTGGGTCATGTAGACAAAGCATATATATTATTTATATATGCATGAGCACAGAACTCTATCCCCTCTCCATAGGTTATAAGGTCAAACCTGGATACCATACAATCTATTCCATAATTTAGACTATTAACCCTGAGTTACTGGGAGCAATAGTTCCCACACTATAAATGACACATGTACCCACTAAAGCACTGCTGCTGACGCAACAATAGAGTTGAAAGCTGGTGGAAATTGGTCTAGAGCATCGAATAAAAGGGATGGAAAATGTAAAATTATCAGATGCTGTGTACCAGGAAAATGCAAAGATGAATGAAACAAGCTTAGAAATAAGACAGGAATGACTTGCTACAACTTGTTTTATTATTAATATAATGAGAAAAAGAGTTCTAAATTTTTTGTAGGCTTTTAATTGACACATAAAATGTAAAACATATTATGATAATAGCATTTAATGTTTTCGTATTTGTGGACATTACCAGTGCATATGCGTAACTAACATCAGTCTTAAGCATCATGATAAAAAAAAAAAAAACTTTTGGGGGAGAGGCTGTACAGAAGTGTGTTTTGTTTTTGTTTTTTTTGTTTTTTGTTTTTTTTTTGTTGTTGTTGTTTGTTTTTTCCCTCTGTGTAACAGCCCTGGCTGTCCCGGAACTAGCTCTGTAGTCCAGACTGGCCTCGAACTTACAGAGCTCTGCCTGCCTCTGCCTCCCGTGTGCTGGGATTAAAGGCGTGCACCATAACTTTCCAGCAGAGGTGTTTTTAAAAATATTTTAAAATCTTTGGGAATTTTATACGTACATACAATGTATTTTGTTCACATTTACTCCCTTATTCCTCCAGTTTCACCCCTAACACCCTACTAACTGTCTTTTTTTTTTTTGCCCACTAAGCTCAATTTGTGTGGCTCATAAACGCATGGGCGTGAGGCATCCATTGGCACATGACTGACCTACAGGGGCTGTACCTAAAGGAAATGGACTGTGTCCTTTCCCTTAGCAGCCAACCCTCAACCAGCATGAACTCTCAGCTGGGAATGGGCTGTGAGCACCTCTCCATGCTGGAACGTTAACTGGCTCTATCCTGTGTTGGTCTTAGACAGGCAGCTACAGCTGGTGTGAGTTTCTGAGTGCAGTGGTCCTGTTTGGTCCTGTCCTTCCTGACCTCTGCTCTTAGAATCTTTCCACCCCCTTCTTCCATAATGTCCTGTGAGCCGTGTGTGTTGTGTGTGTGTGTGTGTGTGTGTGTGTGTGTGTGTGTGTCCTCAAAGATTCTATTTACAGATGAGCACTCTACGGACATTTGTTTTGTACTTTGATCAGTTGTGAGTTCCCGTGTTATTCCATTCACTCACAGAGAAGCTTTGATGAAGGCTGAGAGATTCACCAATCTATGGTACAGAGATACATATTTAGAGGATAGCTTGACACTATGTCCACTTAGCAAAATAATGGCTCATTCCCGAGAGCATGTGAGGTCCCTAGCCGTGGATTTTTGGTCAGATTTACAGTTTCCTCCGTTGGAGTGGGTCTTAAATCCAGTCACCAAGTGGTTTGTTATCTCCATAAGGTCTGTGCTGCTGCTGCTCCCGTGTACACGTCTTTGTCATTGTAGATCACGTGTTCCTGGCTGGGTAAGAATGCTGATGACTTTTCTCCCCACCCCCTACCCCCCAGCAGCCTACCTAGCATTTCTGGTATGTGATGTTTTCAGCAATAGGATCTTGTTATCAAGTCTGGAAGACAAGAGCAGTGACAATAGCCTGTGCTGTTTGGGCAGCAGGGGTGGAGGGGGCCATGTTCTCGGGACACCCCTGACATGGTGCAAACCTTTAATGTCCTCTCTTCAAGTCTTTAATTTAACTGTTTATTTTTTTATGTGTATGTGTGTGCACCTGGGTATATTTATGTGTGCCATATGTGTGCGGTGACCATGGAGTCCAGAAGAAGGCATTGGATCCCTCGAATTGGAGTTATGGGCAGTTGTGAGCTACCCAATGTGGGTGCTGCAAACCAAATTTGGGTCCTCTGGAAGAGCAGCAAATGCTCTTTAATGGCTGAACCATCTCTCTGGCTCTTGTGGTAGTTTCTAAGGCTAGTTGGTAACTATTTCGAATTGTTGTCCTTCTTAGACTATGGTAGAATCACGTGGTTGTCTGCATCATGTGATTGGATGGGGTCCTATGACTCATCTGGTCAGGGTGAGTAGATTTAATGGTGTCCATGCTGGAGGATCCCTCCACATCTCTCTTTTTTTTTTTTCCCCTAGTGGAGCGGCTAATATTTAAGATGGGATTGCTCTATGAGCCTGGGTGCCTGAAATGAGTAGGCCCACCTTCCCCTGATCTGTGATGGACAGTGTCTGCAGTGGGAGTCTCCCTTGTTTGAGGAAAGGTAGCTATTCTTATAAAACCTGTTCACATACAATGAGTTTTTTGTATTTTGAGCTGAAAAAGACGTTTACCTTTCCTCACTTTTAATCTCCAGTGCAGTCAGTGTCAATGAATATAACCCATTCAAAAGCTCCTTGGGTTCCTCAACATTTTAAGAAACTTTCAGTGTGTGTGTCTGTGCGCAGGTGTGGAGGTCAGAGGACAACTTTCAAGGTTCAGTTCTCTCCACCACTCTCAAGGTTCGTTTCCCCCTCACTCTCCAGCCACACACTTAGGAAACGTGGATACACCTCAGCACTCAGCACTGTAGTTTATGTGAGCTTGGACTCATATTGTTTTCCATTTCACAGAATTGAAGAAGTCAATTCAAAAGACTCAAGACAAGTCTTATAGTTAACATGTGCTCTGAAAATGCACTTTTATTTAAGATTTATTTATTTATTTTGTATACAGCATGTATGACTTCAGGCTAGAAGGGCAACAGATCCCACTATAGATGGTTGTGAGCCAGCATGTGGTTGCTGGAATTGAACTCAGGACTCTGGAAGAGCAGCCAGTGCTCTTAACCTCTGAGCCATCTCCCAGCCCTGAAAATGCACTTTAAACATCACTAGGAAATTTAATCATTTCCCTGTGTAGTTGGTGAACCTCAGGCAAAGAAATTGTCTCAAAAGATCTTGATAAAAAATCTTTAGTAGCCAGGCATGGTGGCACACGCCTTTAATTCCAGCACTCGGGGCAGAGGCAGGCAGCTCTCTGTGAGTTCGAGCCAGCCTGGTCTATAAGTGAGTTCAGGAAAGGCGCAAAGCTACACAGAGAACCTGTCTCGAAAAACAAAAAACAAAAACAAAAACAACAAAACAAACAAAACAAAAAAAAAAACTAAAAAAAAAAAAATAACAAAAACCAAACCTTTAGTCACATGATCCAATACCAATGGAATAAAGCGAAAGTTACCTGTTTAGAAATTAAGTTCACAGGTGAGTAGCTCAAAACCAAACCACCAGATGAAATTGTGATCACCTGTAGCTTGAATATTTATTTCTGAGACAAGTCTTGTTATGTGGCCCAGCTGGCCTCCTGCCTCGGACTCTAGATGTGGAATGAGGCAATGCAGGATCCAAAGCCAGGAGATGGGCCCCACATGGGCTGGGTCTTTCTGTACCAGTTAATACAATCTAGACAGTCATCCACAGGTACTGCCACAGACCAACCTGACCCAGACAATACTGCATTGCGATTCTCAATGATTTCAGATTGGGTCAGGTTGACCGTTGAAACCAGCCAGCCACACCTGTGGTTTTTCTTGTAGTGTGTGAACAAAGATCAGAACCTCACAACAGCGTAGGTGCCTTTTCACATCTCTTGTCATTTTTGTTTGTTTTCCCATCAGAAACCATGAGTGCTTTTCATTTTCCAAACAGGCTTCTACTTAGCCCAGGCAGAGTTCCAAACAGCAACATCTGTTCATGCAATTTTTGCTCTCCGTCCTTGAACATCACTGCAGTAAAGCCGACACCAGCAGGACATAGCAACCCAGGGAAGCTTTGTTTTGACTTCAGCTCTCGATGTTTTGATAGCTAGGTTGTAAAAGGTTCCCTGGCATTAAGGTCCACGTGCTGCTGTGAGCTTGAGAAGCTTGGGGCATTCTCCAAGCTGTGCCTTGTGAGGCAGTCTCTTCTCTTCTCTGCCTGTGGGTGGCAGTGTTTCGCTTTTCTAGCCTAGTTTCTAGGAGAAATAGCTTATGCTTTCTTTTTAAAAGGGTAAGAAGGATTCGGTCATGCTTCTCTCTCATCCCACCCCTCCTCTTTGTTGTTTCCCTTGGAAAACCACATTGAGAACAGCAGGATTCACACCTAGGCTGGTTCTGAACACATTTCCAGGAGTCAAAGTTCCAGTATGGAAGACAATAAAGCCTTCACAGAGGGCCGCTTGAGTGTGTGTGTGTGTGTGTGTGTGTGTGTGTGTGTGTGTGTGTGCATGCCTACATGTATGAGCATGCCACAGAGCAAATGGGGGCAGGATAACCTCAAAGGTGTGTGTGTGTGTGTGTGTGTGTGGTGTTGTGGTGTGTGTAATACAACCTACATGTATGAGCATGCCACAGAGCAAATGGGGGGCAAGATAACCTCAGTGTGTGTGTGTGTGTGTGTGTGTGGGTGTGTGTGTGTGTACATGCATGCATGTATGAGCAAGCCACAGAGCATATGTTTGGC